>NC_057812.1:715905237-715910070 GCF_018294505.1 Triticum aestivum | reverse complement strand
GGCTTCAGTTAGCAACAGTAGCGAAGGAATCGCTCGATCGGGTTCAGTTAATAGTCATCGATCGATCGCTCGGGTTCAGTAATGCGTAGCCTGCAGTGCAATCGCTGGGGTTCAGTTAGAGCCCATCGCCTCGCTCGAGTTCAGTTAGAGCCAACGCCTCGCACACACGCGCGTACGTGTACGAGAGAAACGCGCATCGCTCGGCCCCCGACCTCCCACCGTAACCGAGAACTCCCCGAAATTTTCCTCCTCCTCGCTTCTACCATGGTTTTTTCTGTCATGGACGACCCAAAGAATGTCATGCAGCTGCTTCTCCGGCCCTGCCCAGGATAAAAAGCCCATTTTCTGTCATGATTTTTTGTCATAGAAGTAGGAGCCCACCACATCTATGATGATACCGGGTTTTGTCACAATTATCGTCATAGAATTTTCATATGTATGACAGGAAAAAAATTCGTTCGGCCGAAAATGTCACGGATGTGTCTTCTTTTTTTGTAGTGACTAAGTTTCCGGTTAATACAATTCTAGCATGAATAATAAACATTTATCATGATACAAGGAAATATAAACAACAACTTTATTATGGCCTCTAGGGCATATTTCCTTCACAAGATCCATCCGTTAGCTTAGCATAAATGATCGTTTAGTGTTATTGCTATTGCTTTCATCATGACTTATACATGTTCCTCTGACTATGAGATTATGCAACTCCCGAATACCGGAGGAACACCTTGTGTGCTATCAAACGTCACAATGTAACTGGGTGATTATAAAGATGCTCTACAGGTGTCTCCGATGGTGTTTGTTGAGTTGGCATAGATCGAGATTAGGATTTGTCACTCCAATTGTCAGAGAGGTATCTCTGGGCCCTCTCGGTAATGCACATCACTATAAGCCTTGCAAGCATTGTGACTAATGAGTTAGTTGCGGGAGGTTGCATTCCAGAACAAGTAAAGAGATTTGCCGGTAACGAGATTGAACTAGGTATGATGATACCGACGATCGAATCTCGGGCAAGTAACATACCGATGACAAAGGGAACAACGTATGTTGTTATGCGGTTTGACCGATAAAGATCTTCGTAGAATATGTAGGAGACAATATGAGCATCCAGGTTCCGCTATTGGTTATTGACCGGAGATATGTCTCGGTCATGTCTACATAGTTCTCGAATCCGAAGGGTCCACACGCTTAATGTTCGATGACAATTTGTATTATGAGTTATGTGATTTGATGTACCGAAGGTTGTTCGGAGCCCCCGATGAGATCACAGACTTGACGAGGAGTCTCGAAATGGTCGATATGTAAAGATCGATATATTAGAAGGCTATATTCGGACATCGGAAAGGCTTCGAGTGATTCGGGTATTTTTCAGAGTACCGGAGAGTTACGAGAATTCGCCGGGGGAACTAGTGGGCCTTAATGGGACATACGGTAAAGGAGAGAAGGTCCTCAAGGGTTGGCCGCCCCCCCTAGCAAGTCCGAATTGGACTAGGGAAGGGGCAGCGCCCCCTCTCTTTCCTTCTCCCTCTCCTACTCCTTCCCTCTCTCCCCTCTTGGAAAAGGAAGGGGACTCCAATTAGGATTGGGAATCCTAGTTGGACTCTCGTATAGCTAGGCGCGCCCCTCCTAGGTCGGCCTCCTCCTCCTCCCTCCTTTATATACGTGGGCAGGGGGCACCCCAAAGGCACTCCAAGATTTGTCTTAGCCGTGTGCGGTGCCCTCCTCCACAGTCACACACCTCGGTCATATCGTCGTAGTGCTTAGGCGAAGCCCTGCGCCGGTAACTTCATCATCACTGTCGCCACGCCGTCGTGCTGATGGAACTCTCCTTTGGCCTCAACTGGATGAAGAGCCCGAGGGACATCATCGAGCTGAACGTGTGCTGAACGCGGAGGTGCCGTACGTTCGGTACTTGGATCGGTTGGATCGCGAAGACGTTCGACTACATCAACCGCGTTACTAAACGCTTCCACTTTCGGTCTACGAGGGTACGTAGACACACTCTCCCCTCTCCTTGCTATGCATCTCCTAGATAAATCTTGCGTGTTCGTATGTAAACTTTTTGAAATACTGCGTTCTCCAACAGAAATCCTCTTCCACAGCAAGTCAAAAAGAAAAAAAAAACTTCTAAGACAGTAGCAAGAACGCCACCAACTCAAAGCCAAGCAAAAAAATTGTACAAACCATACTGAACACTTTTTTTGCACAAACAAAAAATCAAAATCAAAATAAAAAATTCTGAAAACTTTGCAAAATCAAATATGATCGAACTTTGTAGGTGCTTACAACTTTTCATGCCAAAAAACCATTCGAGGAGCTCTACACACGAAAAAGATTTTAGTTCTTGAAGTTTTTAGCACTTTTAGCACTAAAATATGAAACTCGTTTGTACACCTTTCTCTACATGATATTTTGGCATGATAACTTGCAAGAATCTATAAAGTTTGATCATCTTCGATGTTGCAAAGTTTCATGATTTTTGATTTTTGTTTCTATTCTTTTTTATTTTACTGTTCATAGAGGGTACCTAGGCACCTGGGAGCTGTTACACCATTCTCTTACTCTCTATCCTACAATACAGAATAAACCCAAACCAGACGGTGGTCTAAACATGAACAATAAACCCCAGACAGACATTTTGGGTTTGCAGCCATTGTAATCGTATCTCCAATGTGCTCGTAGATATACTCCATGTAACCGAAGGTCTATTTTGTCATTCACTCGCGCTACGTGATGTATTACACCATTAGATTCCATACTTGATATGGCGTGTCATGAGTCATGATGATTTTCCTTGCATGCATCATACATGCTTTCTGTTGAAAACCTTAATCGGTGATTCATTCTAGCTACTAGCAAATTAACACTTGATTACTTTTTCCGCCAAAGAATAAATTTTATTGGCTCAAAATGAAGCCTTAAGTGGATACAAACACAATGAACTCACACCCGGCCTCTGCATAACCAAGAAGCACACAACCAACATCAACGCACACACGAAAACATGCTGGAAAATAGCAAAGTCGTACAGGACCAAAGTTATGTCCAAGCAACGAAAAACTTCCTGGAGCGATCAAAATAGCGATCGACAAACTAGAACAATGATCGTATCCGCACCAATCATCTCTTGACACCACAAGGACAACGAGTTTCTTAAATAGCAATGTTGTACTGTTCAGTTATGTATCCAACATGAACAGTAACTGTGAATAGTACCCGTGCATGACCAGTACCCCCCTCCAGTGAACAGTGTCGCGGACATGAACAGTGTCTCCTGTGAACAATACTTTCGGTGAGTTGTGTTCCCAGAAAACAATAACTTCTCTCCACCGGCATACTGATGCACAACCGTCTCAAATTGTTTCCCGGTTCTTTCCGGTTATGTTGCTACCAAGGCACAGAACAATAATCTCTCTCCACCGGCATACCGATGCTCATCTGTCTCAATCGTTTCCAGTGAATAGTGCGTCGGAAAGGATCGGGAAACGATTGAGATGTTGTGCATCGGTATGCAAATGGAGAGAAATGATTTATAAAAAATCCCAGTAAAAAAGTTTTAGGCCAGAGAGGTTGGTATTGAGCAAAATTGTTAGATTTCGTCAACAATTTAGGCGAGCTTTTGGAAAAGATCAATTTTGTCATGTCTTAGTCTTGATGCAGGTCACTGCAACTGGAAAGAGGAAGAAGAAAGAAAAGAACAAAAGAGTCGGATTGTTCCCAGCGTTCACCTCCAGGCTGTTGATATCCTGTTTCGTCACATCCCACCTCCCATAAGACACACACCACACCAAATTCCACTAAAAAAGTTGTTGTCCCCCTCGCCAACATTGCGCGACCCAGTGACGGTGAAGCCAAAGCCCCAAACTCATGTCTCCTCCCCGCACGAGGTTTGCAAAACCTATATCTCACTTACAGCGAGAGTCCGTACGGTCTCGCCCGAAGGATTTCCTGGGACCGTACATTATTGGGACGGCCCATCTTTAGCACTAGGTCATTCACCGGTTTGTGTGTCCAATGTGCTTTTCTTTCTTCTTGTATTGTTTCTTTCGGTTTCTTTGTTTCTTCTTCAGTTTTTTTTTCTATTTCTTAACCGGTTTTCTTCATAAAAAACTGGTTTTCTTCCTTTTCCAGCGGTTTTCTTTGTTTCTTTCATGGTTTTCACTTTTTTCTTTTGTTTACTTCTAGGTTTTCACTGTTTCTTTCTTTCCTTTCTTCATTTTCCTTCATTTTTCGTTGTTTCTTTCCTTGTTTTCATCGGTTTTCTTCGTTTTTCTTTGTTTCGTTCTCGATTTTATCATTTTTTCGTTTTTCTTCAACACAGGTCTATTTTTTCAGTGCCAGTGTACACATGAAAAAACTTGTATTGGTACACGTTGTACCTTTCTCAAATACATGATGTACATTTTTTTTCTTCTTAGCAACATGTTATGAACACTTTCCCGACTAGATGATCAGCATTTTTTTAAATACATGCTAAACATTTTCTAGGGTAAGAAACGTTTTTTAAACCATGCATACATTTTTAAATACATTTTTAAAAATATATGGTTTTGATGTCTACTTCTTCCATAAACATTTGTGCATTTTTTCTATACATCAAGAACATTTCTTTATACACATTTAGAAAATACATGATCAACATTTTTTCATACATATTGTATATTTTATGCATATTTCTTCGTATTAATGAGAAACATGATTTATATAGACATTTTACATTTTCCAAATGCTTGACTAATATTTTGCAAATACTTGATAAAAAAATTCAAATACTTGATTAACATTTAAAAAATACTTGATCAACCATTTTCATACACCTTGTATATGTTT
>NC_057812.1:715716578-715904840 GCF_018294505.1 Triticum aestivum | reverse complement strand
TAGAAAGACACAAGAGTTAAAAAGTAAAAAAGAAAAAGAAAAAAATATTAAGAAAAAGAGAAGAAATACAAGGTTTTAGCCTCGCGCACTGGGCCGGCCAAGTCTGACATTCGCTTCAAGCCAGGCTGCCCTACGTCTCGCTATAAGCGAGGCATAGAAAAGTCACTAGTTAAGGGGCATCCTTGCAGAGGTTACCCCCACTTTCTCAGCGGTCACAAGTGGCGCACTGCATCCACTTCTTGCAACCTGGGTGTTTTCCCACTTTTTTTCTTTAGATTCGTTTATTCAAAACTTTCGGTCTCTTGAACCATGTGTCCAGATTTTGAACCATGTGTCCAGTTTTTGAACCATTTCATCGTTTCAATTCTTATGTCGAGATCTTTGAAACTAGATTCATTTTAATTGGTTTAGACGAAATTTCTCTCCAAGAAAATCCCAGAAAAAACGAAAACCAAAAAACCAGAAAAATCTAGTAAAAAGGAAAAACTAAAAAAACCGGCAACAAAAAACAAATAACCAAAATGAGGGAAGAAAAACCGAAGCCGGAAGCATGGCTGCAGTTTTTCAAAATGTTCCCTATTCTAAAAACACATTTTTTTTCCACCGAGAAGCACAATCTATGCTTCCACGAGAAGAAAAATGTTGTTCTCATGAAAGCACGGACTTTCTTTTCCTTTTCGAGAAGCACATATTTTTTCCTTTTCGAGAAGAGAAACACAATTGCGCTTCTCGCGGAAGCAAATCTATGCTTTCACGAGAAGCAAATTTGTGCTCTTCGTGCAAGCACAATTTTTTGTTTTCTGAGAAGCACAATTGTGATTCTCATGAAAGCAAATCCATACTTCTTGTGGAAGTATAGTTTTTTTGTTTTACAGAAGCATAGTTTTGCTTGTCGCGGATACAAATCAGCGATTCCACGAGAAGCAAATATGTGCTTCTCATGAAAGCATATATTTCTTTTTCTTTTCCGATAAGCACTTTGCAAAAAGAAAAAAAATAACAAAATTGCTCCAAAATATATAGAAAACCGGGCAAAACCGGACAACCAAAAAACATCAAAAATCCAAAAATGTGCAAAGAAAAATAAAAAATAAAATCTAAAGGGGGCATCCAACACACGACATGTGACGGCAACTAGGCGCACGACATCACGCTTGCATGCTAGGAAAGTGACCCTTGCGGAAGCCCAGAAGGGGTAACCCATATATAGTTGCTCTCGAGACATAGAGGCACCGCACGAGCTTTGCTACATCTACGGGACAGTTCTTACGGAAAGGAGGTTATGGGGTGACATAGCCCAAATTAAAACAGGAAGCGGGGTCTTTAAAATCAAAGGGAAGAACTGGGCGACTCTACACGTCGGCCAGCCAATAACACAAAAACATCGACCGCCTCTGTGACCATTGGTTGGAGCCACGGATGACCGTTCAATCTACCCAAACATATTTGTAAAAAAATGTGTTATTGCAGTATTTTCTGCGACAGAGGTCCTGTTTCTGCAACAGAGGTCTTTTTGTTGCAAAAAAATCATAACAAGGGTCTTGTTACAAAAGAAAGTTGGTGAGTTTTTTTAAAGATTGCAACAGGGCGCTTTTGCAACAAGAGCCTTGTTGCTATTGCAACATGCCCTTTGTTGCAAAAAGAAATCATCTTTTTCGGCGACGACACCATCTTTCCTCGCCTCGGCTACATCGCCTCCTTCTTCTCCGCAACCTCTTCAAGGCTCGATCCGACGAGCCACCTCTTCCACCCCCGCTTGGCTTGGGAAGACTAGCAACAGATGTTTGTTTTGCTATTGTCCTCGCTACTACATCGGCGCCGGTAAGGCGACTTCCAGCGGCTAGCACGTGACTACGTGAGCATCCTGCAGCCCCCGGCATAGGCCATAGTAGCCGGCTTGCAACGGCGGTCGTCCATCCTGTAGTACAAGAGAAAAAGAGGCGAGCTGGAGAAATAATTGCCATGGCTGGATCGTCGTGAGGAAGAAAAAGAATGACCGATGAATAGACGGACGAAGGGGTAAGGTTGTACATGCATTGACCAATCTAGTAAGAACACGGCGTTTCCTAACGCTCTGAAAGCATCTACATCCGGACGTCTCAAATCAGTCTTAAACTCCCGGACAACCCATCCAGTTAATGATCGGTCATGAAATTTTGACCTAGACGGACGTTTCAAACGAGTCTCAAACGCCCGGGCTGACTGGCACCCCTCATATCCAGCCCAAATATAGGCCGATATGGAGCGTTCGGGCACGCCCGCCAAGTCGGACCCGACAGCTCGACCCAACCGCAAATTGCGCAAAATTCACCCCAGAACTGCCGGATCCATTTGCTCTCTCATCTCTTCTTCCTCCTCCGCAACGTCCATCTCACAGCTCCACTGCTGCGCGCGCTCCGCAACCATTCCTAGCCTCAGCGTCGGTAACTCCGGCAGATCAGTCTTGTCTCTCGTCCTCGCCGCAAGGGACATCATCATCGACCGAGACTACAACATGGGATACTATCTTGCCGATGGCATCTATCCTCATTGGGCGACGTTTGTGAAGACCATATCCGAACACAAGGCAATAGACATAACCACTTTGCAACAATGCAGGAAAGCGGTAGGAAGGATGTGGAGAGGGCATTTAAGGTGCTTCAAGCTTGTTGGGGAATTATTTATGAGGCTGCAATGATGTGAGAATCAGAAACTTTGTGGAAGCTCATGACATGTTGTGTTATTTTGTACAATATGATTATCGAGGATGAGGGTGATGGTGTAGTCCAAACTAGTGATTTTGAAGAACCTGGAGAACAAGTTGAAATCCCAGAAGATCAAGATGCAACTCAGCTTATGAACTTTCTGCAAATGCATCAGAATCTTCGAGATCATTAGGTGCATGTGCAGCTGCTCAATGATCTTGTGGAGCATATGTGAACCCACAATAGAAAGCAAAGAACTAATGTTTGGATTGTGCACCTAAAATAAAATTTATGTAAACACTATTTGTATCATGCGACAATGACTTGTATGATCGACGTGTATGAATTTGAGAGTCCGGATTTGAGATATGTGGATGCGGGAGTGAAATATGAGGGCCCGTATGGATACATACACGGGCGTGCCCGGGCGCGTCCACGGACGTATAGGGAGGCCGATTTATCAAGTCCGGTCGTAGATGCTCTAAGCACCTATTAAGGCCAGTCATAGTTGGAGTAATATAGGTACTGACATGCATGGCATATAAGCAAAAAAAGTGAAGTGGCAAGTAATTAAAGAGAAAATTGATAAATAGAGTAACATAATATGTTACCGCCATATAGCGGTTCTCAATGCAAAATAAGTCTAAGTTACTCCCCACAATGGTCAGCTTAAAAGCGAGCGCGCCTATGTCTCGCGTCAGCGAGTCGAGCAACTCCGAGTGCACGTGAGCGTATGGGCCGGCGCAGTGCGTGGGTGGACGCTACCTCATTTTTTCTGCCTTTTTTCGTGATTTTATTTTTTATTCCACTTTTTACTTTTGTTTACACTTTCAAATATTTCTACCCGTCTCCCTCTCTCTCTATTTATATATATTACAAAAATATATTTTAAATAATGTTTTCAAAAATGTTAATCATGCATTTGAATTTTCTTAAATGTGTATAGAAAAATGTTGACCGTGTCTTAAAAAATGATGAAATATTTTGATCATGTATATAAAAATATTGATCAAGCATTTAAAAAAAACTATTGAATGAGTATTTAGAAAATGTTGATCAAGCATTGGCAAAATATGAAATGTGTATAGAAAAAATATCGACCATGCATTCAAAAAATATATTTTTCCTCAATTTATATAATTTTTTTTCAAGCATTTAAAAAATTGTTGAACACTATTTTAAAAAAATTAATCAAGCATTTTTCAAAAGTTAAATGTGTATAGAAAATATGTTGCCATGCATTCAATGAAATGTTAATCTTGTTTGAAACAATGTTGCTAAAGCATTTGAATTAAATGTGCATAGAAAAAATATTTATAATTTACTATAAAAATGTTAATCTTGTATTCAAATATTTTATAATAAAGCATTTAAAAAATTTATAGTGTGTACCAGAAGAATGTTGACCATGTATTGAAAAAGAATAATCTTGTATTTGATGACTATCAATCAGTCATTTAAAAAAATCTTTAAAATGTGTATGGAAAAAGTATTAACTATGTACTAAAAAATTGTAATTCGTATTGGAAACAATTTAAACGTGTATTAGAAAAATGTTGTTGACATATGCAAAAAAGGTAGAATGAAAAACTAGTAGAAACAATGAAAACGTAAAAAGAAACAATATTAACAAAATGGAAAAAGAAAATGTAAAATAAACCAAAGAAACAAATGGGAAAATAATAAAAAACAAAAAATGGTGAAGAAATAGATAAGAAGGAAAACCGAATAAAACAGAACAAAACCGAAGAAAATGGAGAAAGAAAAACAAATTCAGTGTAAAAGTATGTTGTCTTTCTTTCTAGTAGGTTGCGCCCGACTTATTTAACACATGCTTGATGATGGTTTAGTGGCTAACAGTGCTACGGAGTAATTAGGAGATCCTAGAATCCATGGGCGCTGATATGTCTCGCATACAGCGAGACAAGAGGAAGTCTCTATATTGGGTCGGCTCATCGAGCCCCTGACCACAGGCCTTATTCTCGTTTCTTTCATGTTTTATGTTTTCTTTTACTTTACTTATATTATAAAATATTTTATATCATCAAAATTACTTTACATAAAAGATGCCAAAAATGTTAAATGTGTATATAAAAAATGTTTATCATGAATACAAAAAATATACAACATGATATCTGTAAAGAAAATATGTTGACCATGTACTTAAAAAATGCTAAACCAAGCATTTCAAAAAATGTTCAACAAGTGTTTGAAAAATGTTAAACTAGTATTTGAAAAATGTTAAATGTGTATGTAAAAATTGTTGACCATGTATCTAAAAAAATTAAACTTCTATTTATAAATATTAAATGTGTATTGAAAAAATGTTGACCATGTATTAAAAAATTTAAACTTGTCTTTGAAAAAAAAATGATGTGTATCTAGAAAATGTTAACTATGTATACAAAGCATGTTAAACTTGTCTTTAAAAAATGTTAAATGTGTATAAAAAAGTATTGACCATGTATTCAAATAATTTTAAATTTGTCTTCGAAAAATGTTCAATGTGTATAGTGAAAATGTTAACCGTGGATTAAGAAAAATATTAAACTTGTATTTTAAAAATGATAAATGTGTATAGAAAAATGTTAACCATGTATTAAAACTATGGTAAATTTCTTTGAAATTTTTTGGATGTGTATAGGAAAAATGTTGACCATGTATTCAAAAAATGTTAAACTTGTATCTGAAAAGGCTGGTGAAAACCAAGAAAGAACAAAGAAAAATAAGAAATCAATAAGAACTAAAAACGGAACATAGAAAAACAAAGAACAAAAAAAGGGAGAAAGAAACGACAAAAAACCAGAAGAAGAAAAAAAACAATACAAAATCGCCTTAGTTCCTTTAAGTAGTATTCGTCCTAGTAAGAAAACGCGAACTTGCTAGGTGACACAGTGGGTAGAGTGGTATGTGGGAACCAGTCGGTCCTGGGATTGGTCCCGGTTGCGCCCTTTTTTCTTCTTGTATTAACTATGCTATATATTGGGCCGGTCTGTTTCCTGTTCATGCTTCAGTGAGAGATCCTTTCGTCTTGCTTAACGCAAGATATAGAGGATAATTGTTTTGATGCATCAAACCAGCCGTGCTCATAGCTTCTGCAAAGTTCGATCCCCCGCTCACTTCCTTTATTACTCTATTTCTTGCAAATATGTGCGCTACTGGGCCAGCCTGATTAGCCTAGGCGCTTCAGCTAGAGAACCTTCGGCCTAGGCTTGGGCCATTTACGGGTTTTCATTCCTTTAATCAAACATAAAAGAATTGGGTACGTGGACTCGATCCCCCAAACCTCACGTTCAATTCAATCAGGTCGGACACCACAACTTACGTCTCTACCTACTCTCTTTTTTAGTTGTCTGGACGTTTTTATTCGGTTTTTATCCTTTCTTTCTCTTTCCATTTTTAGTTTATTTTTATTGTTAAAAATGCGTGATTTATTTTCAGATCTGAATACTTTCTTTAAATTTATGGGCTTCGTTCCAAAATCAACAAACTTGTTTTTTAAATAAATAAAATAATATTATAGAATAGATGAACTTTTTTCATGATTGATGATTCTCTAAAAAATGACAGAATTTTTAAATTTATGTTTTTAAAAAAAATCAATGATTCCTTTTTTTCAGATTTGAGAACTTTTTTTCAAAATTGATGAACTTCTCTTCAAATTCGATGAATTTTTGTCAAATTTGTGAAATTTTTCTCAAAATTGATGAACTTTTTGTAAATTTATGGATTTTCTAAAGTTTGTAAACTTTTTTTCAAAATCTATGAACAGCTTTTGAATTCACGATTTTTATCGGTCTTTTCAAGAGAAAAAATGTTTTTTTATTATTTTCGTATTTTTCCCGGAAGTCAACGTTGTCGGTCAACTGGTCAACCCTGAGCGAGCGACCCTGAAACGGTTCCTGAACGAACGACCTAGTTCTGAAACGTTTCCCGGGCCGGCCCATAAGGCGTGCGCTTGGGCGTTGTTTCTCCTAGCCGGTGCATAAGGCGCTGACTAGGAGATCCCTATGATTTGTCTCAAAAAAGAAGAAGATCCCTATGAACTTCTGTGAGGGACAACGGACATGTGACGAGCGTGCAACGCGGTTAGGCCAGTTTGCAACAAGGGTCTAGTTGTGGGACCATTCTGAAACAATGGTTGAGTTGCAGAAATGAAGAATATTTTTAAAAAATACTTTCAATCTATTCATCTTCAATCATGATAGTATAACGAACATTGAAAATAATAAAAATTACATCTAGATACGTAGATCACCTAGCGACGACTACAAGCACTGAAGCGGGCCGAAGGCGCGCCGCTGTCATCGCCCCTCACTCGTCGGAGCCGGGCAAACCTTGTTGTAGTAGACAGTCGAGAAGTCGTCGTGCTATGGTCTCATAGAACCAACACACCAGAACGGTAACCGCCGCAGATGAAGAGTGTAGATTAAAAGGATCCAACCTGAAAACACACGAACAAAGACGAACGTCGAACAAATCCGAGCAAATTCACCAAAGACAGATTCGCTGGAGACACACCTCCACACGCCCATCGATGATGCTAGGCGCATCACCGAAACGGGGGCTAAGCGGGGAGACCTTTATTTCATCTTTAGAGAGTTGCCGCCGTTTCGCCTTTCTGACCAAGACATAAACCCTAACAAAGCTCGAAAAAAAAAATCTAAAAACGAAGCCCTTCCACAAGTAAGGGTTGAGATCCATTCCACCTCTATGGCCCTAAAGTCACCGGAGACAGGACGGACCGACGACAGTGTCAGCAAGAGACAGAAAACCCTAGATTTTTTAGGCGGCGGCTGGCTAGGGCGGACTGTTGGTGCAGAAATGAGGAATATGTGAAGGTTGGCTCTCAATCATTCGGTGAAGAATCCATCCAACGCGGCTGACGCTCACCTCGGATCGATAGGTTGAAGGCAAGCATTTCCGTGAAGAATTTGTGGTGGGAAGGAGTACACATCCCTCCATAAAAATTAGACTGTACTACTTTTTTATGAGACCACAAACCCGTCTTAAACACCCGCGTGGGCGGACCAATCATTAATTGGTCACAAAAAACTGATCCAATCAGGTGCCTCAAACTGGCCTTAAATGACTTGGCTGATCGACACCCCTCATATATAGCCCAAATGTCGGGCGGATATGAGACGGCTCGGGCGCGCCCGGACCACCTCTAGCCCACCGTGACACCATAAAATACTCATTCAGACCAAGTCTTAGCCTCACTTCACTCAGCTCTGCTCGGCTCCCCTTTGCTCCAATCCGTCAACTCCCGAGTGCCGACATCCATGTACATCACCGGTAATCACTCCGGCGGCTCCGACGGCGACAACTGGGACGCCTTCCTCCACGATGGTGCCGGAGACGAGAACGAACTGGCCCTCCGTATCATGTTGGAGCGCTCGCGACTGGACACGGGAGGTAGCTCCAGTTCAGGTTCGACACCGTCTGTCGCCCGCGGCCGCAGCGCCGCTCTTCCCGCCCCACGCGCGGATCTACGAGGGCGACTCAATCAGCGCTGCCCGTCCGCCGGCCTCCTCCACCTCCGGTCGCTGCTCCGCGCGGGCAGCGGTAGGTTCTAGTGCCCACTCCGCCGGCGCGGCGGATGCGCACTCCAGAATCGGAAGGGCACGCCGTCCACCGCGAGGGGCAGAGAGCAAGGGAGATGGGGCCACGTCCGACGCGGTTGCATAGTCCTCTCACACCCACCGCGTGATACCGCCGGTGCCCGATGAGGATGAGCGTGTCCTCTAGTGGGTGCACCATTGGTCACTTACGGCGGCGGAGAAGAACGCCCGTCGGCCCTGGAGGATCAATGCAAAGACACTCCTGTTGGGAATCGTTGCATGGAAAACAAGAAAATTTCTACGCACACACAATGATCTATCCATGGAGATGCATAGCAACGAGGGGGAGAGTATGCATACGTACCCTCGTAAACCGTAAGCGGAAGCGTTTCATAACGCGGTTGATGTAGTCGAACTTTCATCGCGCTCAAACCGATCTAGTACCGAACGCATGGCACCTTCGCGTTCTGCACACATTCAGCTCGGGGACGTCCTCCGCCCTCTTGGTCCAGCAAGACGGCGAGGTAGTAGATGAGTTACAACAGCACAACGGCATGGTGACGGTGATGGTGGTGCGATCTCCGCAGGGCCTCGCCTAAGCACTACGAAAATATGACCGAGGGAGTAAACGGTAGACGGGGGCGCCGCACACGGCTAAGACAATGTTGTGTCCTTGTGTGGCGCCCCCTTCCCATGTATATATAGGTGGGACGGGAGAGGGGGGCTGCCAGGGCAGCCAGGGCACGCCCCTACGGGCTGGCCGCCGGCCCTAGGGCTCCTGCCCTCCTGCACCCCCCTTTCCTTGTATGGACAAGGGGGAAAGGAAAGAGGGGGTGAGAAGGAAGGAAGTGGGAGTACAAATCCACTCTTTCCTTTCCCTCCCCTTAGGCCGGCCCTATAAGGGGCGCATTGATACGTCTCCAACGTATCTATAATTTTTGATTGTTTCATGCTATTGTATTATCTGTTTTGGATGTTTAATGGGCTTTAATATGCTCTTTTATATTATTTTTAGGACTAACCTATTAACCGGAGGCCTAGTGCCAGTTTTTGTTTTTGCCTATTTTAGAGTTTTGCAGAAAAGGAATACCAAACGGAGTCCAAACGGAATGAAACCTTCGTGATGATCTTTCTTGGACCGAAAGAAATCCAGAAGACTTGGAGTCGAAGTCTGGAACTCCACGAGGAAGCCACGAGGCAGGAGGGCGTGCCCAGGCGGGTAGGAGCGCCCCCACCCTCATGGGCCCCTCGTAGCTCCACCGACATACTTCTTCCGCCTATATATACTCTTATACCCTAGAAACATCAAGGAGAGCCACGAAACCACTTTTCCACCGCCGCAACCTTCTATACCCGTGAGATCCCATCTTGGGGCATTTTCCGGCAATCTGCCGGAGGGGGAATCGATCACGGAGGTTGGTTTGGGTTCAATCTTGCGGTGTCCTTTCCTAGTGACAGTAGGGGCCTAGCTTGGTTCGGCCTACTAGATTGACCTTTCTTGCAATGGGAGAAGTGCTTAGCTTTGGGTTCAATCTTGCGGTGTCCTTTCCTAGTGACAGTAGGGGCAGCAAGACACGTATTGTATTGTTGCCATCGAGGATAAAAAGATGGGGTTTATATCATATTGCTTGAGTTTATCCCTCTACATCATGTCATCTTGTTTAATGCATTACTCCGTTCTTATGAACTTAATACTCTAGATGCATGCTGGATAGCGGTTGATGTGTGGAGTAATAGTAGTAGAAGCAAAATCGTTTCGATCTACTTGACACGGACGTGATGCATATATTCATGATCATTGCCTTAGATATCTTCATAACTATGCGCTTTTCTATCAATTGCTCGGCAGTAATTTGTTCACCCACCGTAATACATGCTATCTTGAGAGAAGCCACTAGTGAAACCTATGGCCCTCAGGTCTCTTTCCTATTATATTACATCTCTTTTATTTACATCGCATCTCGTTTACTATTTTGCAATCTTTACTTTCCAATCTATACAACAAAAATACCAAAAATATTTACTTTACTATCTCTATTAGATCTCACTTTTGCGAGTGACCGTGAAGGGATTGACAACCCTTTTATCGTGTTGGTTGCAAGGTTCTTGATTGTTTGTGCAGGTACTAGTTGACTTCTGCGTTGTCTCCTACTGGATTGATACCTTGGTTCTCAAAACTGAGGGAAATACTTACGCTACTTTGCTGCATCACCCTTTCCTCTTCAAGGGAAAACCAAGGCATGCTCAAGAGGTAGCAAGAAGGATTTCTAGCGCCGTTGCCGGGGAGATCTACGCCAAGTCAAGACATACCAAGTACCCACCATAAACTCCTCTCCCTCGCATTAAATTATTTGCCATTCACCTCTCGTTTTCCTCTCCCCCACTTCTAAAATGATTTTCGAAAACCTTTGCCTTTTCTTCGGCTCTCTTTCGTTCATCTTTTTCGTTTGCCCTTATGTCTTACTTGGATTGTTTGCTCGTTTGCTTGGTATACTTGTGTGTTTATTGCAAATCAGAAGCAAAACTTATGGATCATCACCTACTTGCTAATCTTTTTAAGAGATCCAATTATGTCGAACCAATTGCTAGTGAGTTGAGTGCACTAGATTATCTTTATGAAGTTTTGCTTGAAATTCGTGAATCTGAAAATTGTGATGAAGTGCTTTATGAAGTGATTCACGATAGATCTTTGAATAAAAAGCATGATTGCAATGATTTTATTGTAAATTGTATTAATATCAATTGTGCTAATAATATGCAAAACCCTAAGCTTGGGGATGCTAATTTTGCTATGTCTACTACTTGTTGCAATGATCATGATTGGGTTGATTCTTCTTATAATCTTAAAAGTTTATTTAAGCCCCATGATGAATATGAGATTGATAATAATGTTTGCAATAATATTGAAAGTGGGCTTGGAAGAGTGTCAACTTTAGATCCCACATATTTGGATAACGTTCAATGTTATGAAGTTTTTGATAAAAGTGGGTACGGAAAGGTCATGAATTTATTTTATGATAATCCCAATATTTTGAAAGAGTGTCAACTTTGCATGCATGTGGATCATGAAGAGAAAATTTCATGTGATAGCTATATTGTTGAATTTGATTATGATCATACATGTAATTATTATGAGAGAGGAAAATATGGTTGTAGAAATTTTCGTGTCACTAAATACGGAGAGGTTATGTTGAGATTGCTATTGTTTCTTTCTCCTTCCTTGCATATCCTAGTTTTTTCTTGTCTTGATAATTTGTTTGCTTATATAATGCCTATGCATAGGAAGTATGTTAGACTTATATGTGATTTTCATATGCTTCATGATGCTCCCTTTGTGTTTCAATTGCTATCTTTCATGTGAGCATCATTAAAATTATAGATGCCTAGCTTGGGGCGTTAAACGATAGCGCTTGTTGGGAGGCAACCCAATTTTATTTTTGTTCTTTGCTTTTTACTCCTGTTTAGTAATAAATAATTCATCTAGTTTCTCTTATGATTGTGTTTTTTATGTCTTAATGAGTGTTTGTGCCAAGTAAAGCCTTTAGGATCTTCTTGGGAGATAGTTGTTTGATCTTGTTGAAAAAACAGAAACTTTTATGCTTAAAAAATTAATTTTCAATTTTTACCAGAGAGCGATAAAATACCTACTCCACTTGCAATAGATCAATATACAAGTTTCTCAGGCCGTCCTAATTTTTCAGAATTTTTGGAGTTCTAGAAGTATTCGAAAATTACAGATTGCAACAGACTGTTCTGTTTTTGACAGATTCTGTTTTTCGTGTGTTGTTTGCTTATTTTGATGAATCTATGAGTAGTATCGGGGGGTATGAACCATAGAGGTTGGAATACAGTAGGTTTAACACCAATATAAATAAATAATAAGTTCATTACAATACCTTAAAGTGGTCGTTTATTTACTTATACTAACGGGGCTCATGAGATTTTCGGTTGAAGTTTTGTTTTGTGGAGTTTTCAAGTTTTCGTGTAAAGATTTGATGGATTTTGGAATAAGGAGTGGCAATAGCCTAAGATTGGGGATTCCCAAGGCACCCCAAGGTAAAATTCAAGGGCATCCCCTCTTTCGTCTTCGTCTATCGGTAACTTTAATTGAGGTTATATTTTTATTCACCACATGATATGTGTTTTGCTTGGAGAGTCTTGTATGATTTGAGTCTTTGCTTTTTAGTTTACCACAATCATCCTTGCTGTACACACCTTTTGGGAGAGACACGCATGAATCATAATTTATTAGAATACTCTATGTGCTTCACTTATATCTTTTGAGCTAGATAATTTTGCTCTAGTGTTTCACTTATATCTTTTTAGAGCACAGCGGTGGTTTTATTTTATAGAAATTATTGATCTGTCATGCTTCACTTATATTCTTTTGAGAGTCTTTTAGAACAGCATGGTAATTTGCTTTGGCTATAAAACTAGTCCTAATATGATGGGCCTCCAAGATGGGTATAATAAGAACTTTCATATAAACTACGTCGAATACTATGAGAAGTTTGATTCTTTATGATTGTTTTGAGATATGAAGATGGTGATATTAGAGTCATGCTAGTAGAGTAGTTGTGAATTTGAGAGATACTTGTGTTAAATTTTGTGACTCCCGTAGCATGCACGTATGGTGAACCGTTATGTGATGAAGTTGGAGCATGATCTATTTATTGATTGTCTTCCATATAAGTGGCGGTCGGGGACGAGCGCTGGTCTTTTCCTACCAATCTATCCCCCTAGGAGCATGCGCTTAGTACTTCGTTTCGATAACTAATAGATTTTTGCAATAAGTATGTGAGTTCTTTATGACTAATGTTGAGTCCATGGATTATACGCACTCTCACCCTTCTAACATTGCTAGCCTCTCTAGTACCATGCAAATTTCGCCGGTACCATAAACCTACCATTTACCTTCCTCAAAACAGCCACCATACCTACCTATTATGGCATTTCCATAGCCATTCCAAGATATATTTCCATGCAACTTTCCACCATTCCGTTTATTATGATATGCTCCATCATTGTCATATTGCCTTGCATGATCATGTAGTTGACATCATATTTGTGGCAACGCCACCATTCATAATTCTTTCATACATGTTACTCTTGATTCATTGCACATCCCGGTACACCGTCGGAGGCATTCACATACAGTTATATTTTGTTCTAAGTATCGAGTTGTAATTCTTGAGTTGTAAGTAAATAAAAGTGTGATGATCATCATTATTAGAGCATTGTACCTGTGAGGAAAGGATGATGGATACTATGATTCCCCCCACAAGTTGGGATGAGACTCCGGAAGAAAAAGAAAAAGAAGAAAAAAAGAGGAAAAAAAAGAGAGGGCCCAAAAAACACAAAAAAACAAAAAAAAGGGACAAGGCTACTATCCTTTCTCCACACTTGTGCTTCAAAGTAGCACCATGATCTTCATGATAGAGAGTCTCTTATTTTGTCACTTTCATATACTAGTGGGAATTTTTCATTATAGAACTTGGCTTGTATATTCCAATGATGGGCTTCCTCAAAATGCCCTAGGTCTTCGTGAGTAAGCGAGTTGGATGCACACCCACTTAGTTTCTTTTTGAGCTTTTATACATTTATAGCTCTAGTGCATCCGTTGCATGGCAATCCCTACTCACCCACATTGATATCTATTGATCTCCATAGCCCGTTGATACGCCTAGTTGATGTGAGACTATCTTCTCCATTTTGTCTTCTCCACAACCACCCCTCTATTCCACCTATAGTGTTATATCCATGGCTCACGCTCATGTATTGTGTGAAGATTGAAAAAGTTTGAGAACATCAAAAGTATGAAACAATTGCTTGGCTTGTCATTGGGGTTGTGCATGATTAAATATTTTGTGTGATGAAGATAGAGCATAGCCAGACTATATGATTTTGTAGGGATAGCTTTCTTTGGCCATGTTATTTTAAGAAGACATGATTGCTTTGTTAGTATGCTTGAAGTATTATTGTTTTTATGTCAATACCAAACTTTTTTCTTGAATCTTTCGGATCTGAACATTCATGCCACAATAAAGAAAATTACATTGATAATTATGTTAGGTAGCATTCCACATCAAAAATTTCTGTTTTTATCATTTACCTACTCGAGGACGAGCAGGAATTAAGCTTGGGGATGCTTGATACGTCTCCAACGTATCTATAATTTTTGATTGTTCCATGCTATTATATTATCTGTTTTGGATGTTTAATGTGCTTTAATATGCTCTTTTATATTATTTTTGGGACTAACCTATTAACCGGAGGCCCAGTGCCAGTTTCTGTTTTTTTGCCTATTTTAGAGTTTTGCAGAAAAGGAATACCAAACGGAGTGAAACCTTCGCGATGATCTTTATTGGACCGAAAGAAATCCAGAAGACTTGAAGACGAGGAAGCCACGAGGCAGGAGGGCGCGCCCCCACCCTCGTGGGCCCCTTGTAGCTCCACCGAAGTACTTCTTTCGCCTATATATACTCTTATACCCTAGAAACATTAGGGAGAGCCACGAAACCACTTTTCCACCGCCGCAACCTTCTGTACTCGTGAGATCCCATCTTGGGGCCTTTTCCAGCAATCTGCCGGAGGGGGAATCAATCACGGAGGGCTTCTACATCAACATCATTGCCTCTCCGATGAAGCGTGAGTAGTTTACCACAGACCTTCGGGTCCATAGTTATTAGCTAGATGGCTTCTTCTCTCTCTTTGATTCTCAATACAAAGTTCTCCTCGATGTTCTTGGAGATCTATTCGATGTAATACTCTTTTGCGGTGTGTTTGTCGAGATCTGATGAATTGTGGATTTATGAACAAGATTATCTATGAATATTATTTGGTTCTTCTCTGAATTCTTATATGCATGATTTGATATCTTTGCAAGTCTCTTCGAATTATTGGTTTAGTTTGGCCTACTATATTGATCTTTCTTGCAATGGGAGAAGTGCTTAGCTTTGGGTTCAATCTTGCGGTGTCCTTTCCCAGTGACAGTAGGGGCAGCAAGGCACGTATTGTATTGTTGCCATCGAGGATAAAAAGATGGGGTCTATATCATATTGCTTGAGTTTATCCCTCTACATCATGTCATCTTGCTTAATGCGTTACTTATGAACTTAATACTCTAGATGCATGCTGGATAGCGGTTGATGTGTGGAGTAATAGTAGTAGACGCAGAATTGTTTCGATCTACTTGACACGGACGTGATGTCTATATTCATGACCATTGCCTTGGATATCTTCATAACTATGCACTTTTCTATCAATTGCTCAGGAATAATTTGTTCACCCACCGTAATACATGCTATCTTGAGAGAAGCCACTAGTGAAACCTATGGCCCCTGGGTCTCTTTCCTATTATATTACATCTCTTTTATTTACATCGCATCTTGTTTACTATTTTGCAATCTTTACTTTCCAATCTATACAACAAAAATACCAAAAATATTTACTTTACTATCTCTATTAGATCTCACTTTTGCGAGTGATCATGAAGGGATTGACAACCCCTTTATCGCGTTGGTTGCAAGGTTCTTGATTGTTTATGCAGGTACTAGGTGACTTGTGCGTTGTCTCCTACTGGATTGATACCTTGGTTCTCAAAACTGAGGGAAATACTTACGCTACTTTGCTGTATCACCCTTTCCTCTTCAAGGGAAAACCAATGCATGCTCAAGAGGTAGCATGCACCAGCCCCTCATGGGCTGGTGTGTTCCCTCACTTGGCCCATAAGGCCCATATCTTTGCCGGGGATGCCCGAAACTCCTTCCGGTGACCCGATAAGTATCTCATACCCTCCGAAACACTTCCGGTGTCTGAATACCATCGTCCTATATATCAATATTTACCTGTTGATCATTTCTTGTCTCCTTTTCATGTTTGTGATCTTATTCGGGACTCTGAACAACATTTGGTCATCAAATCATATACCTCATATAATACTATATCGTCAACGAACGTTAAGCGTGCGGACCCTACGGGTTTGAGAGCTATGTAGACATGACCGATCTAGACACCTCTCCGGTCAGTAACCAATAGTGGAACTGGATGTCCATATTGGCTCCTACATATTCTACAAAGATCTTTATCGGTCGAACCGTTATGACAACATACATAATTCCCTTTGTTCATCGATATGTTACTTGCCCGAGATTCGATCGTCGTTATCTTCATACCTAGTTCAATCTCGTTACCGGCAAGTCTCTTCACTCATTCCGTAATACATCACCTCGTGATTAACTACTTAGTCGTTTTTTTGCAAGCTTATGGTGTGTATTACCGAGAGGGCCCAGAGATACCTCTCCGATACTCGGAGTGACAAATCCTAATATCGATCTATGCCAACTGAACAAACACCTTCGGAGATACCTGTAGAGCATCTTTATGATCACCAAGTTATGTTGTGATGTTTGATAGCACACAAGGCATTCCTCCGGTATCCGAGAGTGGCATAATCTCATAGTCGAAGGAATATGTATTTGACATGAAGAAAGCAACAGCAATAAAACTGAACGATCATTATGCTAAGCGAACGGATGGGTCTTGTCCATCACATCATTCTCCTAATGATGTGATCCTGTTATCAAATGACAACTCATGTCCATGGCTAGGAAACCTTAACCATCTTTGATCAACGAGCTAGTCTAGTAGAGGCTTACTAGGGACACGGTATGTGTTTATGCATTCACACATGTATTTAAGTTTCCGTTCAATACAATTCTAGCATGAATAATAAACCTTTATCATGAATAAGGAAATATAAAATAACAACTTTATTATTGCCTCTAGGACATATTTCCTTCAGTCTCTCACTTGCACTAGAGTCAATAATCTAGATTATATTGTAATGAATCCAACACCCATGGAGTCTTGGTGCTGGTCATTGCTCGTGGAAGAGGCTTAGTCAATGGGTCTGCTACATTCAGATCCGCATGTATCTTGCAAATTTCTATGTCTCCGTCCTTGACTTGTTCACGAATGGAGTTGAAGCGCCTCTTGATGTGTTTGGTTCTCTTGTGAAACCTGGATTCCTTCGCCAAGGCAATTGCTCTAGTGTTGTCACAAAATATTTTCATTGGACCGGATGCACAAGGTATTACACCCAGATCAGATATGAACTCCTTCATCCAGACTCCTTCATTTGCTGCTTCCGAAGCAGCTATGTACTCCGCTTCACACGTAGATCTTGCCATGGCACTCTGCTTGGAACTGCACCAACTGATGATACGTCTCCAACGTATCTATAATTTTTTATTGTTCCATGCTATTATATTATCTGTTTTGGATGTCTTACGTGCATTAATATGCTATTTTGTATTATTTTTGGGACTAACCTATTAACCTAGAGCCCAGTGCCAGTTTCTGTTTTTTCCTTGTTTTTCAGCTTCGCAGAGAAGGAATACCAAACGGAGTCCAAACGGAATAAAACCTTCGCGATGATTTTTCTTGGACCAGAAGACACCCACCCAGGAGACTTGGATATCAAGTCGGAATAGCCACAAGGAGGTCATGATGTCTACTACACAACCTTCTTCTTGTAGACGTTGTTGGGCCTCCAAGTGCAGAGGTTTGTAGGACAGTAGAAAATTTCCCTCAAGTGGATGACCTAAGGTTTATCAATCTGTAGGAGGCGTAGGATGAAGATGGTCTCTCTCAAGCAACCCTGCAACCAAGTAACAAAGAGTCTCTTGTGTCCCCAACACACCCAATACAATGGTAAATTGTATAGGTGCACTAGTTCGGCGAAGAGATGGTGATACAGGTGCAATATGGATGGTAGATATAAGTTTTTGTAATCTGAAAATATAAAAACAGCAAGGTAACTTATGATAAAAGTGAGCGTAAACGGTATGACAATGATAGGAAACAAGGCCTAGGGTTCATACTTTCACTAGTGCAAGTCCTCTCAACAATAATAACATAATTAGATCACATAAGTATCCCTCAACATGCAACAAAGAGTCACTCCAAAGTCACTAATAGCGGAGAATAAACGAAGAGATTATGGTAGGGTACGAAACCACCTCAAAGTTATTCTTTCCAATCAATCCGTTGGGCTATTCCTATAAGTGTCACAAACAGCGCTAGAGTTCGTACTAGAATAACACCTTAAGACACAAATCAACCAAAACCCTAATGTCACCTAGATACTCCAATGTCACCTCAAGTATCCGTGGGTATGATTATACGATATGCATCACACAATCTCAGATTCATCTATTCAACCAACACATAGAACCTCAAAGAGTGCCCCAAAGTTTCTACCGGAGGATCACGACGAAAATGTGTGCCAACCCCTATGCATAGGTTCATGGGCGGAACCCGCAAGTTGATCACCAAAACATACATCAAGTGAATCACGTGGTATCCCATTGTCACCACAGATACGCACGGCATAACATACATCAAGTGTTCTCAAATCTTTAAAGACTCAATCCGATAAGATAACTTCAAAGGGGAAACTCAATCCATTACAAGAGAGTAGAGGGGGGAGAAAAAATCATAAGATCCAACTATAATAGCAAAGCTCGCGATACATCAAGACTGTACCACCTCAAGAACATGAGAGAGAGAGAGATCAAACACATAGCTACTAGTACATACCCTCAGCCCCGAGGGAGAACTACTCCCTCCTCGTCATGGAGAGCACCGGGATGATGAAGATGGCCAACCGGAGAGGGATTCCCCCCTCCGGCAGGGTGCCAGAACGGGTCTAGATTGGCTTTCGGTGGCTACGGAGGCTTCTGGCGGCGAAACTCCCGATCTTTTGTGCTCCCCGATCGTTTTAGGGTATATGAAGATATATAGGCGGAAGAAGTACGTCAGGGGGGCCACGAGTGTCCCACGAGGGTGGAGGGCGCGCCTAGGAGGTGGGCATGCCCCTTGCCTCGTGGCTTCCTTGTTGCTTCCCTTACGTGGACTCCAAGTCTCCCGGGTTGCTTTCCTTCAAAAAATAAGTTCCGTGAAGTTTCAGGTCAATTGGACTCCGTTTGATTTTCCTTTTCTGTGATACTCTAAAACAAGGAAAAAACAGAAACTGACACTGGGCTCTGGGTTAATAGGTTAGTCCCAAAAATAATATAAAAGTGTATAATGAAGCCCATAAACATCCAAAACAGAAGATAATATAGAATGGAGCAATCAAAAATTATAGATACGTTGGAGACGTATCAGCATCCCCAAGCTTAATTACTGCTCGTCCTCGAGTAGGTAAATGATAAAAACAGAATTTTTGATGCGGAGTGCTACTTGGATTAATTTCAATGTAATTCTTCTTAATTGTGGCATGAATATTCAGATCCAAAATATTCAAGATAAAAGTTCATATTGACATAAAAATAATAATACTTCAAGCATACTAACTAAGCAATCATGTCTTCTCAAAATAACATGGCCAAAGAAAGTTCATCCCTACAAAATCATATAGTTTAGTCATGCTCCATTTTCGTCACACAAGAATGCTTTCATCATGCACAACCTCGATGACAAGCCAAGCAATTGTTTCATACTTTAGTAATCTCAAACTTTATAAACCTTCACACAATACATAAGCGCGAGCCATGGATATAGCACTATGGGTGGAATAGAATATGATGATGGGGGTTATGTGGAGAAGACAAAAAAGGAGATAGTCTCACATCAACGAGGCTACGGAGATGCCCATCGATTGATGTTAATGCAAGGAGTAGGGATTGCCATGCAACAGATGCACTAGAGCTATAAATGTATGGAAGCTCACAAAAGAAACTAAGTGGGTGTGCATCCAACTTGCTTGCTCACGAAGACCTAGGGCACTTGAGGAGGCCCATTGTTGGATATACAAGCCAAGTTCTATAATGAAAAATTCCCACTAGTATATGAAAGTGACAAAACAAGAGACTCTCTATCATAAAGATCACAAGTGTGGAAAAAGGATAGTAGCATTGTCCCTTTTATTTATTTATTTATTTGGCCTTTCCTTTTATTTGGCATTTTGGGGGGGGGGGGCTTCCCTTTTTTATTTGACCTTTCTCTTTTTTACAACTCGATACTAGAACAAGATATGACTCTATATGAATGCCTCCGGCGGTGTACCGGGATTGCGATGAATCAAGAGAGACATGTATGAAAAATTATGAACGGTGGCTTTGCCACAAATATGATGTCAACTACATGATCATGCAAAGCAATATGACAATGATGATACGTGTCATAATAAACGGAACGGTGGAAAGTTGCATGGCAATATATCTCGGAATGGCTATGGAAATGCCATAATAGGTAGGTATGGTGGCTGTTTTGAGGAAGATATAATGAGGTTTATGTGTGATAGAGCGTATCATATCACGGGGTTTGGATGCACCAGCGAAGTTTGCACCAACTCTCAATGTGAGAAAGGGCAATGCACGGTACCGAAGAGGCTAGCAATGATGGAAGGGTAAGAGTGCGTATAATCCATGGACTCAACATTAGTCATAAAGAACTCACATACTTATTGCAAAAATCTACAAGTCATCAAAAACCAAGCACTACACGCATCCTTCTAGGGGTATATATTGGTAGGAAAAGACCATCGCTCGTCCCTGACCGCCACTCATAAGGAAGACAATCAAATAACACCTCATGTTTCAAATTTGTTACACAACGTTTACCATACGTGCATGCTACGAGACTTGCAAACTTAAACACAAGTATTCCTCAAATTCACAACTACTCAACTAGCACGACTTTGATATTATTACCTCCATAGCTCAAAACAATCATCAAGTATCAAACTTCTCTTAGTATTCAACACACTCATAAGAAAGTTTTTACTATTCTTGGATGCCTAGCATATTAGGATTATTTAAGAAAATTACCATGCTATTTAGGACTCTCAAAATAATATAAGTGAAGTATGAGAGTTCATCTATTTCTATAAAATAAAACCACCACCATGCTCTAAAAAGATATAAGTGAAGCACTAGAGCAAATGACAAACTACTCCAAAAGATATAAGTGAAGATCAATGAGTAGTCGAATGATTATACAACTATATGAAGACTCTCTAACATTTAATAATTTCAGATCTTGGTATTTTATTCAAACAGCAAGCAAATCAAAATAAAATGACGCTCCAAGCAAAACACATATCATGTGGTAAATAAAAATATAGCTCCAAGTAAAGTTACAGATGAACGAAGACGAAAGAGGGGATGCCTTCCGGGGCATCCCCAAGCTTAGGCTTTTGGTTGTCCTTGAATATTAGCTTGGGGTGCCTTGGGCATCCCCAACATTAGGCTCTTGCCACTCCTTATTCCATAGTCCATCGAATCTTTACCCAAAACTTGAAAACTCCACAACACAAAACTTAACAGAAAACTCGTAAGCTCCGTTAGTATAAGAAAATAAATCACCACTTAGGTACTGTTGTGAACTCATTATAAATTCATATTGGTGTACTATCTACTGTATTCCAACTTATCTATGGTTCATACACTCCGATACTACTCATAGATTCATCAAAATAAGCGAACAACACATCGAAAACAGAATCTGTCAAAAACAGAACAGTCTGTAGTAATCTGGATCAAACGTATACTTATGGAACTCATACAATTCTCAAATAAATTTCTGGACGTGAGTAATTTATCTATTAATCATCTTCAAAAATAATTAACTAAATATCACTCTCCAATAAAAAATGGCAGCAATTCTTGTGAGCGCTAAAGTTTTTGTTTTTACAGCAAGATTAAAAAGACTTTCCCCGAGTCTTCCCAAAGGTTCTACTTGGCACAAACACTAATTAAAACATTAAAACTCAATAATAACAGAGGCTAGATAAATTATTTATTACTAAACAGGAGCAAAAAGCAAGGAACAAAAATAAAATTGGGTTGCCTCCCAAGAAGCGCTATCGTTTAACGCCCCTAGCTAGGCATGATGATTTCAATGATGCTCACATAAAAGATAAGAATTGTAACATAAAGAGAGCATCTTGAAGAATATGACTAGAACATTTAAGTCCAACCCACTTCCTATGCATAGGGATTTTGTGAGCAAACAACTTGTGGGAACAATAATCAACTAGCATAGGAAGGCAAAACAAGCTTAACTTCAAAACTTTAAGCACATAGAGAGGAAACTTGATATTATTGCAATTCCTACAAGCATAGGTTCCTCCCTCATAATAATTTTCAGTAGCATCATGAATGAATTCAACAATATAACCAGCACCTAAATCATTCTTTTCATGATCTACAAGCATATAAATTTTATTACTCTCCACATAAGCAAAATTCTTCTCATGAATAGTAGTGGGAGCAAACTCAACAAAATAACTATCATGTGAGGCATAATCCAATTGAAAACTAAAATCATGATGATAAGTTCCATGGTTATCATAATCTTTATAGCATACATGTCATCACAATAATCATCATAGGTAGCAACTTTGTTCTCATAATCAACTGGAACCTCTTCCGAAATAGTTGATTCATCACAAAATAAAGTCATGACCTCTCCAAATCCACTTTCATCAATATAATAATCATAAATAGGAGGCATTCTTTCATCATAATAAATTTGCTCATCAAAACTTGGGGGACAAAAATATCATCTTCATCAAACATAGCTTCCCCAAGCTTGTGGCTTTGCATATCATTAGCATCATGGATATTCAAGGAATTCATACTAAAAACATTGCAATCATGCTCATCATTCAAATATTTAGTGCCAAACATTTTAATGCATTCTTCTTCTAACACTCTGGCACAATTTTCCTTTCCATCATACTCACGAAAGATATTAAAAAGATGAAGTGTATGAGGCAAACTCAATTCCATATTTTTTTGTAGTTTTCTTTTATAAACTAAACTAGTGCTAAAACAAGAAACAAAAAGATTCAATTGCAAGATCTAAAGATATACCTTCAAGCACTAACCACCCCGGCAACGGCGCCAGAAAAGAGCTTGATGTCTACTACACAACCTTCTTCTTGTAGACGTTGTTGGGCCTCCAAGTGCAGAGGTTTGTAGGACAGTAGCAAATTTCCCTCAAGTGGATGACCTAAGGTTTATCAATCTGTAGGAGGCGTAGGATGAAGATGGTCTCTCTCAAGCAACCCTGCAACCAAATAACAAAGAGTCTCTTGTGTCCCCAACACACCCAATACAATGGTAAATTGTATAGGTGCACTAGTTCGGCGAAGAGATGGTGATACAAGTGCAATATGGATGGTAGATAAAGGTTTTTGTAATCTGAAAATATAAAAACAGCAAGGTAACTAATGATAAAAGTGAGCGTAAACGGTATTGCAATGATAGGAAACAAGGCCTAGGGTTCATACTTTCACTAGTGCAAGTCCTCTCAACAATAATAACATAATTGGATCACATAACTATCCCTCAACATGCAACAAAGAGTCACTCCAAAGTCACTAATAGCGGAGAACAAACGAAGAGATTATGGTAGGGTACGAAACCACCTCAAAGTTATTCTTTCCAATCAATCCGTTGGGCTATTCCTATAAGTGTCACAAACAGCCCTAGAGTTCGTACTAGAATAACACCTTAAGACACAAATCAACCAAAACCCTAATGTCACCTAGATACTCCAATGTCACCTCAAGTATCCGTGGGTATGATTATACGATATGCATCACACAATCTCAGATTCATCTATTCAACCAACACATAGAACCTCAAAGAGTGCCCCAAAGTTTCTACCGGAGAATCACGACGAAAACGTGTGCCAACCCCTATGCATAGGTTCATGGGCGGAACCCGCAAGTTGATCACCAAAACATACATCAAGTGAATCACGTGGTATCCCATTGTCACCACAGATACGCACGGCAAGACATACATCAAGTGTTCTCAAATCTTTAAAGACTCAATCCGATAAGATAACTTCAAAGGGGAAACTCAATCCATTACAAGAGAGTAGAGGGGGGAGAAAACATCATAAGATCCAACTATAATAGCAAAGCTCGCGATACATCAAGACTGTACCACCTCAAGAACATGAGAGAGAGAGAGATCAAACACATAGCTACTAGTACATACCCTCAGCCCCGAGGGAGAACTACTCCCTCCTCGTCATGGAGAGCACCGGGATGATGAAGATGGCCAACCGGAGAGGGATTCCCCCCTCCGGCAGGGTGCCAGAACGGGTCTAGATTGGCTTTCGGTGGCTACGGAGGCTTCTGGCGGCGGAAACTCCCGATCTTTTGTGCTCCCCGATCGTTTTAGGGTATATGAGATATATAGGCGGAAGAAGTACGTCAGGGGGGCCACGAGTGTCCCACGAGGGTGGAGGGCGCGCCTAGGAGGTGGGCATGCCCCTTGCCTCGTGGCTTCCTTGTTGCTTCCCTTACGTGGACTCCAAGTCTCCCGGGTTGCTTTCCTTCAAAAAATAAGTTCCGTGAAGTTTCAGGTCAATTGGACTCCGTTTGATTTTCCTTTTCTGTGATACTCTAAAACAAGGAAAAAACAGAAACTGGCACTGGGCTCTGGGTTAATAGGTTAGTCCCAAAAATAATATAAAAGTGTATAATAAAGCCCATAAACATCCAAAACAGAAGATAATATAGCATGGAGCAATCAAAAATTATAGATACGTTGGAGACGTATCAGCATCCCCAAGCTTAATTACTGCTCGTCCTCGAGTAGGTAAATGATAAAAACAGAATTTTTGATGCGGAGTGCTACTTGGATTAATTTCAATGTAATTCTTCTTAATTGTGGCATGAATATTCAGATCCAAAATATTCAAGATAAAAGTTCATATTGACATAAAAATAATAATACTTCAAGCATACTAACTAAGCAATCATGTCTTCTCAAAATAACATGGCCAAAGAAAGTTCATCCCTACAAAATCATATAGTTTAGTCATGCTCCATTTTCGTCACACAAGAATGCTTTCATCATGCACAACCTCGATGACAAGCCAAGCAATTGTTTCATACTTTAGTAATCTCAAACTTTATAAACCTTCACACAATACATAAGCGCGAGCCATGGATATAGCACTATGGGTGGAATAGAATATGATGATGGGGGTTATGTGGAGAAGACAAAAAAGGAGATAGTCTCACATCAACGAGGCTACGGAGATGCCCATCGATTGATGTTAATGCAAGGAGTAGGGATTGCCATGCAACAGATGCACTAGAGCTATAAATGTATGGAAGCTCACAAAAGAAACTAAGTGGGTGTGCATCCAACTTGCTTGCTCACGAAGACCTAGGGCACTTGAGGAGGCCCATTGTTGGATATACAAGCCAAGTTCTATAATGAAAAATTCCCACTAGTATATGAAAGTGACAAAACAAGAGACTCTCTATCATAAAGATCACAAGTGTGGAAAAAGGATAGTAGCATTGTCCCTTTTATTTATTTATTTATTTGGCCTTTCCTTTTATTTGGCATTTTGGGGGGGGGGGCTTCCCTTTTTTATTTGACCTTTCTCTTTTTTACAACTCGATACTAGAACAAGATATGACTCTATATGAATGCCTCCGGCGGTGTACCGGGATTGCGATGAATCAAGAGAGACATGTATGAAAAATTATGAACGGTGGCTTTGCCACAAATATGATGTCAACTACATGATCATGCAAAGCAATATGACAATGATGATACGTGTCATAATAAACGGAACGGTGGAAAGTTGCATGGCAATATATCTCGGAATGGCTATGGAAATGCCATAATAGGTAGGTATGGTGGCTGTTTTGAGGAAGATATAATGAGGTTTATGTGTGATAGAGCGTATCATATCACGGGGTTTGGATGCACCAGCGAAGTTTGCACCAACTCTCAATGTGAGAAAGGGCAATGCACGGTACCGAAGAGGCTAGCAATGATGGAAGGGTAAGAGTGCGTATAATCCATGGACTCAACATTAGTCATAAAGAACTCACATACTTATTGCAAAAATCTACAAGTCATCAAAAACCAAGCACTACACGCATCCTTCTAGGGGTATATATTGGTAGGAAAAGACCATCGCTCGTCCCTGACCGCCACTCATAAGGAAGACAATCAAATAACACCTCATGTTTCAAATTTGTTACACAACGTTTACCATACGTGCATGCTACGAGACTTGCAAACTTAAACACAAGTATTCCTCAAATTCACAACTACTCAACTAGCACGACTTTGATATTATTACCTCCATAGCTCAAAACAATCATCAAGTATCAAACTTCTCTTAGTATTCAACACACTCATAAGAAAGTTTTTACTATTCTTGGATGCCTAGCATATTAGGATTATGTAAGAAAATTACCATGCTATTTAGGACTCTCAAAATAATATAAGTGAAGTATGAGAGTTCATCTATTTCTATAAAATAAAACCACCACCATGCTCTAAAAAGATATAAGTGAAGCACTAGAGCAAATGACAAACTACTCCAAAAGATATAAGTGAAGATCAATGAGTAGTCGAATGATTATACAACTATATGAAGACTCTCTAACATTTAATAATTTCAGATCTTGGTATTTTATTCAAACAGCAAGCAAATCAAAATAAAATGACGCTCCAAGCAAAACACATATCATGTGGTAAATAAAAATATAGCTCCAAGTAAAGTTACAGATGAACGAAGACGAAAGAGGGGATGCCTTCCGGGGCATCCCCAAGCTTAGGCTTTTGGTTGTCCTTGAATATTAGCTTGGGGTGCCTTGGGCATCCCCAACATTAGGCTCTTGCCACTCCTTATTCCATAGTCCATCGAATCTTTACCCAAAACTTGAATTTCTGGACGTGAGTAATTTATCTATTAATCATCTTCAAAAATAATTAACTAAATATCACTCTCCAATAAAAAATGGCAGCAATTCTTGTGAGCGCTAAAGTTTTTGTTTTTACAGCAAGATTAAAAAGACTTTCCCCGAGTCTTCCCAAAGGTTCTACTTGGCACAAACACTAATTAAAACATTAAAACTCAATAATAACAGAGGCTAGATAAATTATTTATTACTAAACAGGAGCAAAAAGCAAGGAACAAAAATAAAATTGGGTTGCCTCCCAAGAAGCGCTATCGTTTAACGCCCCTAGCTAGGCATGATGATTTCAATGATGCTCACATAAAAGATAAGAATTGTAACATAAAGAGAGCATCTTGAAGAATATGACTAGAACATTTAAGTCCAACCCACTTCCTATGCATAGGGATTTTGTGAGCAAACAACTTGTGGGAACAATAATCAACTAGCATAGGAAGGCAAAACAAGCTTAACTTCAAAACTTTAAGCACATAGAGAGGAAACTTGATATTATTGCAATTCCTACAAGCATAGGTTCCTCCCTCATAATAATTTTCAGTAGCATCATGAATGAATTCAACAATATAACCAGCACCTAAATCATTCTTTTCATGATCTACAAGCATATAAATTTTATTACTCTCCACATAAGCAAAATTCTTCTCATGAATAGTAGTGGGAGCAAACTCAACAAAATAACTATCATGTGAGGCATAATCCAATTAAAAACTAAAATCATGATGATAAGTTCCATGGTTATCATAAATCTTTATAGCATACATGTCATCACAATAATCATCATAGGTAGCAACTTTGTTCTCATAATCAACTGGAACCTCTTCCGAAATAGTTGATTCATCACAAAATAAAGTCATGACCTCTCCAAATCCACTTTCATCAATATAATAATCATAAATAGGAGGCATTCTTTCATCATAATAAATTTGCTCATCAAAACTTGGGGGACAAAAATATCATCTTCATCAAACATAGCTTCCCCAAGCTTGTGGCTTTGCATATCATTAGCATCATGGATATTCAAGGAATTCATACTAAAAACATTGCAATCATGCTCATCATTCAAATATTTAGTGCCAAACATTTTAATGCATTCTTCTTCTAACACTCTGGCACAATTTTCCTTTCCATCATACTCACGAAAGATATTAAAAAGATGAAGTGTATGAGGCAAACTCAATTCCATATTTTTTTTGTAGTTTTCTTTTATAAACTAAACTAGTGCTAAAACAAGAAACAAAAAGATTCAATTGCAAGATCTAAAGATATACCTTCAAGCACTAACCACCCCGGCAACGGCGCCAGAAAAGAGCTTGATGTCTACTACACAACCTTCTTCTTGTAGACGTTGTTGGGCCTCCAAGTGCAGAGGTTTGTAGGACAGTAGAAAATTTCCCTCAAGTGGATGACCTAAGGTTTATCAATCTGTAGGAGGCGTAGGATGAAGATGGTCTCTCTCAAGCAACCCCGCAACCAAATAACAAAGAGTCTCTTGTGTCCCCAACACACCCAATACAATGGTAAATTGTATAAGTGCACTAGTTCGGCGAAGAGATGGTGATACAAGTGCAATGTGGATGGTAGATATAAGTTTTTGTAATCTGAAAATATAAAAACAGCAAGGTAACTAATGATAAAAGTGAGCGTAAACGGTATTGCAATGATAGGAAACAAGGCCTAGGGTTCATACTTTCACTAGTGCAAGTCCTCTCAACAATAATAACATAATTGGATCACATAACTATCCCTCAACATGCAACAAAGAGTCACTCCAAAGTCACTAATAGCGGAGAACAAACGAAGAGATTATGGTAGGGTACAGAACCACCTCAAAGTTATTCTTTCCAATCAACCCGTTGGGCTATTCCTATAAGTGTCACAAACAGCCCTAGAGTTCGTACTAGAATAACACCTTAAGACACAAATCAACCAAAACCCTAATTTCACCTAGATACTCCAATGTCACCTCAAGTATCCGTGGGTATGATTATACGATATGCATCACATAATCTTAGATTCATCTATTCAACCAACACATAGAACCTCAAAGAGTGCCCCAAAGTTTCTACCAGAGAATCACGACGAAAACGTGTGCCAACCCCTATGGATAGGTTCATGGGCGGAACCCGCAAGTTGATCACCAAAACATACATCAAGTGAATCACGGGTATCCCATTGTCACCACAGATACGCACGGCAAGACATACATCAAGTGTTCTCAAATCTTTAAAGACTCAATTTGATAAGATAACTTCAAAGGGGAAACTCAATCCATTACAAGAGAGTAGAGGGGGACAAAAACATCATAAGATCCAACTATAATAGCAAAGCTCGCGATACATCAAGATCGTACCATCTCAAGAACACGAGAGAGAGAGAGAGATCAAACACATAGCTACTGGTACATACCCTCAGCCCCGAGGGAGAACTACTCCCTCCTCGTCATGGAGAGCACCGGGATGATGAAGATGGCCACCGGAGAGGGATTCCCCCCTCCGGCAGGGTGCCGGGACGGGTCTAGATTGGCTTTCGGTGGCTACGGAGGCTTCTGGCGGCGAACTCCCGATCTATTGTGCTACTAGATTGTTTTAGGGTATATGGAGATATATAGGCAGAAGAAGTGCGGCAGGGGGGCCATGAGTGCCCCACGAGGGTGGAGGGCGTGCCCCCCTGCCTCGTGGCTTCCTCGTTGCTTCCCTTATGTGGACTCCAAGTCTCCCGGGTTGCTTTCCTTCCAAAAATAAGTTCCGTGAAGTTTCAGGTCAATTGGAGTCCGTTTGATTTTCCTTTTCTGCGATACTCTAAAACAAGGAAAAAACAGAAACTGACACTGGGCTCTGGGTTAATAGGTTAGTCCCAAAAATAATATAAAAGTGTATAATAAAGCCCATAAACATCCAAACAGAAGATAATATAGCATGGAGCAATCAAAAATTATAGATACGTTGGAGACGTATCAGGCCACAAGGGGGGAGGGCGCGCCCCCTGCCTTGTGGGCCCCCCGTGACTCCCCTGACCTAATTATTTTGCCTATATAATCACATATGTTCCCAAACCACCAGAAGCATCCACGAAAACACTTTTCTACCGCCGCAACCTTCTGTACCCATGAGATCCCATCTAGGGGCCTTTTCCGGCATCCTGCCGGAGGAGGATTCGATCACTAAGGGCTTCTACATCAACTCTATTTCCCTTCCAATGAAGCCTGAGTAGTTTACCTCAGACCTACGGGTCCATAGCTAGCAGCTAGATTGTGGCACCCGATTCAGAGGAACCAGAACACCCCGCATTCCAGCCCAGAGATCAAGTCTTCTAGAATACGACACTGCTCGGCATAGAACAAATCAGCTCTTATTACAAAGGATAAGGGATACAAGGGTCTGATGTTACAAAGGATCACATTAGCACGGACACACTACGCCTGCTAAGGTAGCTCTATGCTAGCAGCAGAACAACTCGTAGAAGTTGAACACCGATGAAGGTGGTGAACTCCATTCCGCAGGGAATCTGGCTGGGTCACGATCTAGCTCACACGAGTAGTAACCTCGACAAGCAAGCAATCAATCACGGCATCACCTACAATCTGGCATGACACGCTAGGTCAGTACATTGAATGTACTTGCAAGCTCATAACAACCAAAAGCATCAAGGCAAAACAACAACATAGCATTAACAGGTTAAGTTATTAACAACTACTATGATGCGGAAATAATTATTAAGCATGATATGATACTACTAGAATTACTGCTGAACCACCATCTCAAGAACTATCTCAATCTTGGCTATCCGCCCAAGCAATAAATAACCTCGATCACCTCATGATCAATACCTCCTCGTGATCACCGCGCGACCACACCACAAACTGAATGATCATCCTCAAGATCATCCCAACATCATCATCGACATCCTGTGAAACTGTTACTGCTCACAATATCAACATAGTAATCACCTATAAGTCATTCCATCATGTGAGTGTTGATCGAACGGTGTGACCTAGTACGAACTTGTGCCCATGACCGAGGATGTGACTATTGATAGATTAAACACACACTCTACAAAGGTTAGCACACTGTACCCACATCACAGAACCCATGGCCTCTTGCTCCCATTCGGGTGGACCAACGACGTTCCGACAAAACCGATCTACTGTCATGACACTCTCCCGGCCACTCCGACCAACTCCCCCTTTGGCTCAGTCATGGGTGGCCCCGATGCCACTCTAGACATCCAACAACCACCGTCGTGGCAAAACATACATGGTCCCAAACAGGGACAAAGGGCCCTACAACTACGGGCACACAAGGCTTATACCGGCCTACCTAATCAGGGTAGCGCACGCGTATAACCTTCCCTAGTTGGAGGCACCGGCGAGAGGCATAAAAATAGACCGCATTAGGGCCTCCCCATAAAGGCAAATGTGGTTGCACTGGAAAAGCCGGTTCAGTGGCACCTGACCAACAAAATGATGGAATTTGTCCCAAAAGATAGATCAGTGACAACTGATACTCCGATACCATCTATCAACTTGTGATCCAAATCATAGCAACATCAAACAAATAATCCAGAGCATACTATCATCATATCAAAATACCCCGAGGGAAACACATCACTACTATCATGATGAATCCAAGTACCAAGATACTATTAATCCAATAACAAGAGCAGCTAGCTAACCATAGATTAACATGATGACATCATATCCAAAGTAATACTCCAAAGCATAATATTCAATACCATCATGAAAATAATATAAGCCACTAATAATCCAATGGCACATGTCATCCTCATAAGATGCAAAATATTAGTCCTAGAACTCCAAGTAACATCATGGCAATAGCAAGATCAAAATATCACTCCAAGAAATGCCATGAACAAGTCACATGTAGCTAAAGCAATTTTAAATAAATAAAACCATGTCATTGCATTGCAATCATGCAAATGGAGGGTGTGGCTTGCCTGGGAGGGATAGAATCACCGGGAGGAAGTGCGAGAAGCTCGCGGAAAGAATCGCCGAAAATAGTTCTCTTTTGGAGGGGGCTAAATAAGGGCAAGGGCAAAATGGTCATTTTCAGAATGTTGTCACATGGTGAAAATGATACCACCGGAACGGGCTCGACGAGACAAAGAAATGGTCTTTGGAATCACCTCATTTGGAGTAGGGAGTGAAAAGATATGATCAGAGAAGTGCCAGGGACCAATCTGTAAAAATAGATCCACAAACAGGTCCCTAAGTGGAAAAACAGAAACCGTATTAGAGGAAATACGCTTTCCAAAAGTGAAAATGTATTCCCAGCCGCAGCCGCATAGGAATACGCCTTCGAGCAAAGGAAAATGTAAACAAGTGTAGTACGCTTCCACTTACTCCCGCGGGCCCGTGCCTGGCTCAACGCCGTGAGACCGACATGTGGGGTCGAGGTCAGGGTCTTCTTCCTCCGTCGCCCGCACCTAGCCGAGGGCAGGGCCGGCCTCGACGGCATTTGTCGTTGACACGGGCCACCGCAGGTGGCGCCCGGCCTACCGGCGGAATCAGGAGAACGAGGCGGATGCGGCCCTGGGTAGCGCAGTTGCCGGAGAGCTCGGGGCTAGCCGGGGCATTGGCCGCGGTGGACAGAGGCGTCGGGCACTAGTGGGGCGCACAGCCAGAAGCCACCGGAGGAAGAGGCAAAGGGCGGGGGAGCTTCAGAGAGGTGGTGGTGGAACGGAGAGAAGAATCTCGGCTCGTCGGAATTTAGGTGGAGAGGAGCAGCGGCCGAGGCGTCCTTGAGCTAGTTTGAGTGGTCTGGGGCACCACTGGGAATGAGAGGGAGTGTATGGTGAGGAGATACGCGGCTGAGGCGGCTTAAATAGGCGAGGGACGAGGTGTCGTGCTGGCTGCCACCGCGAACGCGTGGCCGGAGCCGCGGACGTGTGGGCACGTACGCGAGCTTGGCGATAGGCGACGGGAGCGTAACAGAGAGGTTCATGGGGCAGAGGCGACGCCAGGAGCAGGGGGAGGAAGAAGACGAGCGCGAACAGACCCATGTCGGCCACTGTTGGCCCATGGGCACACGGCGGCGAGCGCCGATGAGGAAGCTGCCGGAGGGGGGGACAGGGTCATAGAGCATCGTGAGGTAGTAGGGAGTCAGGTTGGCAACCACGGACGCGTGGACATGGCCGGAGCAACGCTACTCGACGCGGTCAGTGGCGCAGAGCGCAGCCACAACAGCCAGAGCGCATGACCAGCCGTGCCAACATCGTAGTCACCACGAGACATGAGGTCATGAGAGGCAGGGAAACTGTGTCTAGCATGATATCCTTCCAACATGGAGACTGTGGGAAGTGAAAATGTGACAGAAGAAGCTTTGTGGCGAAGTGAGGCATTGATGAAAGGTTTCTGTAGCAAACTTGGCTGCAATGCTATGCTCAACAGAGAGGGTCTAGAGGTCAAATATGATGTCGGGGAGGTTTAGATTAAGAAGGAATATTATCCTGGGGGTTTTGGAGTAAAATGGACCACGAAACAACATGGTTGCTTTGTAATTGCAAAATTGGTCTAGAAACTTGATCTAGATGATGCACTCATATAGAGTAGTTACTTGAGTTTAAATTTGGTAAGGCCTCATTATTTGGACATAAGAAGATGCTATAAAAATCTCATACCAAATGGACATGCCAAAATGGTACTAGATTCACAAACATCCTTTCTGTCCAGAAACTTGCAATAATTTTGGAGAGAAAATGACTTCATGAAATGGCCCCAAATTTTGTGGAGAGGTGTTATTTGGGTAGGAGCATGATCTGGTAATTTCTCAGAATTAATGAAGCAATATAAAATGTACTTGCTTCACAACTTGAAAATATTAACAGAATCAAAGATTTGAAGGTGTTCTCACATACATGATTGGATGGAGCTGAAAATTGGAGAGGTGATTATATGAGCACATGAAGATGCATGATAAATTTCAACTCATTTGTATACTCCTAGCTAGTACTTCCTTCATAATGGCTTCTGTCTGATAGAAATTTTGAAAAATTGCTGAGGAAGAATCGCTAGGAAAATGGAGCTGAATTTTGGCATGGGGCAATGATTTCGATGTAAAAGCATGCCCAAAAAGTTTCGGAGCCATCAAGAAAAGATAGGTGTCACTTCCTTCACAGAAGGCCACTTTGGACATAAATGAAGAAATAATATTGGGGAATTATTTTTGGGCAAGGACAGGAAAGTTTGGAGATATTTGGGGAATATATGATCCAAACAAATTATGAGAATTATTTGGAAATTTTGTGGAAGACGGAAATATAGGTTTCTTCACAACCTAGGTCAAACAGGGTTATTCCTTTAATAGAAAAAAAAGAATATTCCCTAGAAAAGAATTTTGAGGTTGAGCTAGAATGGAAATGACATGATCTTGAGAAAGTTTTGAGGATGATAAACCACTTGAGGGAAGAAATGATGATGATCTCCCAGGTTTGAAGTCCACAGATCCACTCCAAAAAGAAAAGCACAACAAAAACCAAATAAATTAAAAAGAAAAAGAAAGGGCCAAAAAATAGGGTGTTACATAGATGGCATATTACCTCTCTTTGATTCGCAATACCATTTTCTCCACGATGTTCTTGGAGACATATTCGATGTAATCTTCTTTTGCGGCGTGTTTGTTGAGATCCAATGAATTGTGGATTTATGATCAGCTTATCTATGAATATTATTTGAATCTTCTCTGAATTCTTATATGCATGATTTGATATCTTTGTAATTCTCTTTGAACTATTAGTTTTGTTTGGCCAACTAGATTGGTTGTTCTTGAATGGGAGAAGTGCTTAGCTTTGGGTTCAATCTTGCGGTGTCATTTCCCAGTGACAATAGGGGTAGCAAGGCACGTATTGCATTGTTGCGACCGAGGATAAAAAGATGGGGTTTTCATCATATTGCTTGAGTTAATTCCTCTACATCATGTCATCTTACTTAATGCATTACTCTGTTCTTCATGAACTTAATACTCTAGACGCAGGCAGGAGTCGATCGATGTGTGGAGTAATAGTAGTAGATGCAGAATCGTTTCGGTCTACTTGACATAGACGTGATGCCTATATTTCATAATCATTGCCTTAGATATCATCATAACTTTTCACTTTTCTATCAATTGCTCGACAGTAATTTGTTCACCCACCGTATTATTTTCTATCTTGAGAGAAGCCTCTAGTGAAACCTATGGCCCCCGGGTCTATTTTCCATCATATTAGTTTCCGATATACTATTTTGCAATCTTTTAATTTCTGATCTATAAACCAAAAATACCAAAAATATTTACTTTACCTTTTGTTTAGGTTCATCTATCTCTATTAGATCTCACTTTTGCAAGTGACCGTGAAGGGATTGACAACCCCTTTATCCCGTTGGGTGCAAGTTGTTTGATTGTTTGTGCAGGTCTTAGGTGATTTGTGCATTGTATCCTACTGGATTGATAACTTGGTTCTCTAACTGAGGGAAATACTTATCTCTACTTTGCTGCATCACCCTTTCGTCTTCAAGGGAAAAACCAACGCAAGCTCAAGAAGTAGCAAGAAGAATTTCTAGCGCCGTTGTCGGGGAGATCTACTCCAAGTCAAGACATAACAAGTACCCATCATAAAATTCTCATCTCTTGCATTACATTATTCGCCATTTGCCTCTCGTTTTCCTCTCCCCCACTTCTAAAACGATTTTCGAAAAGATTCGCCCTCTTCTTTGCCTTTTTCTTCGCCCCTCCCCCGTTCGTCTTCTTCGTTTGCTTTTTGTCTACTTGTGTGTTGGTGTGCTTGCCTATCCTTATGGCTCAACCAAACAATGTTTATCCTCACTCTAGGAGGATGGAAGAAATTGAAAATAATGTTAGTAGCTTCATGTCTTTACAATTTTAGCATAATAGTTTCTTTAGAAACGAGCTGAATGAGCAGAAAAGTTTTATGGAGTACATGAATGAAGAGCTCGATGATATGTCTAAGGAATTTTATGGTTTGAAATCTCAGTTTGCTCATCTTGAAAATTTAGTAGGCCAAATTTCTGATAAACAAGCCACCTTAGTAAATAAGATGCCCGCTAAACCGGAATCTTTAAATAATGATGAAGATCTTAAAGAGATTGATGTGACTCCTATTGAATCTTTGTTTTATAAAATAAATCTTGATAAAGATGGGACTAGAGATGAGTCGGCTTTAGTTAAAAGGCATCCCCATGATTCAGAGTTTTTAGATCTTGATGCAAAAATTGATAAAAGTGGGATTAGAGAGGTCAAGACTTTAAGTAGCAATGAACCCACTCTTTTGGATTTCAAGGATTTTAATTATGATAATTGTTCTTTGATAGATTGTATTTCCTTGTTGCAATCCATGCTGAATTCCCCTCATGCTTATAATCAAAACATAGCTTTTACTAAACATATAATTGATGCTACGATGAGTGGGAACCTACTATTAAGATTAAGATTAAAGATTATGAGTGCCATGCTTTGTGTGATTTGGTTGCTAGCGTTTCCATGATTCCTAGAACTTTATGTGATGTGTTAGGTTTCCGTGAATTTGATGATTGTTCTTTAAATTTGCAACTTGTGGATTCCACTATTAAGAAACCTATGGGAAGGATTAATGATGTTCTTATTGTTGCAAATAGGAACTATGTGCCTGTAGATTTCATTGTTCTTGATATAGATTGCAATCCTACATGTCCTATTATTCTTGGTAGACCTTTCCTTAGAACAATTGGTGCAATTATTTATATGAAAGAAGGAAACATTAGATTTCAATTTCCGTTAAGGAAAGGCATGGAGCACTTTCCAAGAAAGAAAATTAAATTGCCATATGAATCTATTATGATAGCTACTTATGTATTGCATACCAAAGATGACAATACCTAGATCTATTTGTGTTTTTATGCCTAGCTAGGGGTGTTAAACAATAGCGCTTGTTGGGAGGCAACCCAATTTTATTTTTTGTTCTTTGCTTTTTGTTCCTGTTTTGCTTTGAATAATTGATCTAGCCTTGGTTAGATGTGCTTTTGTGTTTTAATTAGTGTTTGTGCCCAGAAGATCTTTGGGATAGCTTACGGTGATAGTTGTTTTGATCTTGCTGAAAAACAGAAACTTTTGCACCCAAGGAAATAATTTTCATAATTCACAGAAGCGTGCTTTGGATCTGATTACTTTTTGCACAAGATTGGTACACAAATTGCCAAGGTTGTCCTAATGTTTAAGAATTGTTGGAGTTACAGAAGTAGTCAAGAGTTCCAGATTGCTACAGACTGTTCTGTTTTTGACACATTCTGTTTTCTATGTGTTGTTTGCTTATTTTGATGAATCTATGGTAGTACGGGGGTATGCACAATGGAAAAGTTCGAATACAGTAGATGTTACACCAATATAAATAAAGAATGAGTTCACAACAATACCAAAAGTGGTGATTTATTTTCTTATACTAACAGAGCTTATGAGATTTTCTATTGAGTTTTGTGTTGTGAAGTTTTCAAGTTTTAGGTAAGGATTTGATGGACTATGGAATAAGGAGTGGCAAGAGCCTAAGCTTGGCGATGCCTAAGGCACCCAAGGTAATATTCAAGGACAACCAAGAGCCTAAGCTTGGGGATGCCCCAGAAGGCATCCCCTCTTTCGTCTTCGTCTATCGGTAACTTTACTTGAGGCTATATTTTTATTCACCACATGATATGTGTTTTGCTTGGAGCGTCTTGCATGATTTGAGTCTTTGCTTTTTAGTTTGCCACAATCATCCTTGCTCTAAAAACCTTTTGAGAGGGACACGCCTGAATCGTGATTTATTTAGAATACCCTATGTGCTTCACTTATATCTTTTTAGAGCACGGCGGTGGCTTTATTTTATAGAAATTGTTAAACACTCATGCTTCACTTATATTTATTTTGAGAGTCTCTGAACAACATGGTAATTTTCTTTGGTTATAAATTTAGTCCTAATATGATAGACATCCAAGAGGGATATAATAAAAACTTTCATATAAAGTGCATTGAATACTATGAGAAGTTTGATTCCTTATGATTGTTTTGAGATATAAAGATGGTGATATTAGAGTCATGCTAGTAAGTAATTGTGGATTGGAGAAATACTTGTGTTAAAAGTTTGTGATTCCCGTAGCATGCACGTATGGTGAACCATTATGTGATGAAGTTGGAGCATTATTTATTTATTGATTGTTTTCCTTATGAGTGGTAGTCGGAGACGAGCGATGGTCTTTTCCTACCAATCTATCCCCCTAGGAGCATGCGCTTAGTACTTTGTTACAATAACTAATTGATTTTTGCAATAAATATGTGAGTTATTTATGACTAATGTTGAGTCCATGGATTATACGCACTCTCACCCTTCCACCATTGCTAGCCTCTCTAGTACCGCGGAATTTTTGCTAGTACCATACACCCACCATACACCTTCCTCAAAACATCCACCATACCAGCCTATTATGGAATTTACATAGTCATTCCAAGATATATTGTCATGCAACTTTCCACCGTTCCGTTTATTATTACACACTTCATCATTGTCATATTGCTTTGCATGATCACGTAGTTGACATCGTATTTGTGGCAAAGCCACCGTTCATAATTCTTTCATACATGTCACTCTTGATTCATTGCACATCCCGGTACGCCAGCGGAGGCATTCATATAAAGTCATATTTTGTTCTAAGTATCAAGTTGTAAGTAAATAAAAGTGTGATGATCTTCATTATTAGAGCATTGTCCCATGTGAGGAAATGATGACGGAGACTATGATTCCCCCACAAGTCGGGATGAGACTCCGGACGAAAAAAGAGGCCAAAAAAATAAGAGAAGGACAAAAAATGAGAGAAAAGAGAGAAGGGGCAATGTTACTATCCTTTTACCACACTTGTGCTTCAAAGTAGCACCATGATCTTCATGATAGAGAGTCTCCTATGTTGTCACTTTCATATACTAGTGGGCAGTTTTCATTATAGAACTTGGCTTGTATATTCCAATGATGGGCTTCGTCAAATTGCCCTAGGTCTTCGTGAGCAAGAGAGTTGGATGCACACCCTTAGTTTCTTTTTGAGCTTTCATAAACTTATAGCTCTAGTGCATTCGTTGCATGGCAATCCCTACTCACTCACATTGATATCTATTGATGGGCATCTCCATAGCCCGTTGATACGCCTAGTTGATGTGAGAATATCTCCTTTATTTGACTTCTCCACCACCACCGTATTCTATTCCACCTACAATGCTATGTCCATGGCTCACGCTCATGTATTGCGTGAAAGTTGAAAAAGTTTGAGAACGTCAAAAGTATGAAACAATTGCTTGGCTTGTCATCGGGGTTGTGCATGATTTGAATATTTTGTGTGATGAAGATGGAGCACAGCCAGACTATATGATTCTGCAGGGATAAGCTTTCTTTGGCCATGTTATTTTGAGAAGTCATAATTGCCTTGTTAGTATGCTTGAAGTATTATTGTTTTTATGTCAATATTAAACTTTTGTTTTGAATCTTATGGATCTGAACATTCATGCCAGAATAAAGAAAATTACATGGATAAATATGTTAGGTAGCATTCCACATCAAAAATTCTGTTTTTGTCATTTACCTACTCGAGGACGAGCAGGAATTAAGCTTGGGGATGCTTGATACGTCTCCAATGTATCTATATTTTTTTATTGTTTCATGCTATTATATTACCTGTTTTGGATGTTTTATATGCATTAATATGATATTTTATATTATTTTTGGGACGAACCTAATAACCTAGAGACTAGTGTCAGTTTTTGGTTTTTCCTTTTTTTAGCTTCGCATAGAAGGAATACCAAATGGAGTCCAAACGGAATAAAACCTTCGCGATTATTTTTCTTGGACCAGAAAACACCCAGGCGACTTGGAGATCAAGTCGGAAGAGCCATGAGGCGACCACAAGGGGGAGGGCGCGCCCAGGAGGGTAGGGCGCGCCCCTGCCTTGTGGGCCCCCTGACTCCCCTGACCTAATTCTTTTGCCTATATCTTTACCTAATATTAAAGGACGGAGCCTTTCATGGTTCTCCATAAGTCATCTCTTTACATCCGTTAATTTTGTGTTAAGTACAAGATGGACGGCTAAGATTTAATTCTTTCCGTCGTGACTATCTCCTATGTCGTATCTATTTCAGGTTCCGATTTTTTTGCCCAATGACTGTCTCATCCATGAGATTTTCGTCCTCCACCGAGTTTGATTCCTTTCTTCAAACCTTCAATCCATATGTATGTTGTGGACCAAGGGCTGCTAAAGGCCATGATCGAGGAAGACGACCAGCGGAAGAGGAGCTCGGGGAGTAAAGGGTGGAGAGATGAATGCAAGAGTTGAGCCATCACGAACAACAAGTCAACAACATGTGTGGCACGCACGTCACCACCGTGTACTTGATACTGTCAATATGTATGCCCGTCAATGGGACAAACAGGATCACTGGAGAGAGCGTATACTGCGTTGGTGGTGGATGGGGCGGAGGAGGGCCAAACTTGAGGCGGCCCATCCCGACGAGCATCTTGCCAAGCGAGTCGACGACAGGGATCGGTTGACCGCCGGCGCCGGCGGCACGGCAAGGATGCCATCGAGGCCGCTGAGGCGGCATGCGTAGGCGGTACATATGAGCATACAAGAGAACGCGTAACCAGTCTCGGAGCTGCCTTCCTTGGATGCCTTGCCCATCTGCTCGAGCTTGAACCGCGCATTAGCCACTCCAACATTGACCCTGTCTACCTGCTGGTCGGCGATGTGAGCTGAAGTCCCTCCAGGTGTATCATGGCAGCAACAAGGAGTCACTTCTCCCGTTCTTCCAGCAGCTTGACGCAGTGTTGCACGCCTTGGACCTCCACCTACCTCTTTACCTGCACAACGACCATCTTCCTGCAATTGGTGCTGAGCAAGCTCATGCTAGGTGAAATCTGTAGAGGTTCGTGCCGAATGGATGGCCGGATTTCAAATAGCGGACGCGTGGTACATGGCGGCGCAGATCCAGATGTGGGGACTTACAAAAATAGGAGAATTCCTGCATTATGGGGGGCACTTGCAGTGAAGCAACCACGGATGCTCGCGTGTCTCGCCAGGTGAGGCAACATTGCTTCTTCGAGGTCGGCCAGACGGGGCAACCAGGCCTTCGGATAGCAGTACAACGGTGTGACTAAGGTCGGGGACGCACACCCAGGTGATACCAGCTACATCTATATCTCATAGTATAGATGCAGTCAGTCCTGGGCTTTCATCTACACCTACACCACATGATCTAGCCGCAGCTACATCGACACCAAAACCACCTAGCTCCCCAAGGACAGTTTCCCTAGGAACAAAACACCACTTCCATCATCGTCTTGCCAAGGCATGCATCATAGGCAAATTTCAGGTGGGTTGCTGCTTGTGCTCAGCCAAGAGGTCGGCAGTTCGTGGTGAAGGAAATATGCCCTAGAGGCAATAATAAAGTTATTATTTATTTCCTTATATCATGATAAATGTTTATTATTCATGCTAAAATTGTATTAACCGGAAACATGATACATGTGTGAATACATAGACAAACAGAGTGTCACTAGTATGCTTCTACTTGACTAGCTCGTTTATCAAACATGGTTATGTTTCCTAACCATAGACATGAGTTTTCATTTGATTAACGAGATCACATCATTAGAGAATGATGTGATTGACTTGACCCATTCCATTAGCTTAGCACTTGATCGTTTAGTATGTTGCTATTGCTTTCTTCATGACTTATACATGTTCCTGTGACTATGAGATTATGCAACTCCGTTTACCGGAGGAACACTTTGTGTGCTACCAAATGTCACAACGTAACTGGGTGATTATAAAGGTCTCTACAGGTGTCTCCGAAGGTACTTGTTGAGTTGGCGTATTTCGAGATTAGGATTTGTCACTCGATTGTCGGAGAGGTATCTCTGGGCCCACTCGGTAATGCACATCACTATAAGCCTCGCAAGCATTGTAACTAATGAGTTAGTTGCCGAATGATGTATTACAGAACGAGTAAAGAGACTTTCCGGTAACGAGATTGAACTAGGTATTGAGATACCGACGATCAAATCTCGGGCAAGTAACATACCGAGACAAAGGGAACAACGTATGTTGTTATGCGGTTTGACCGATAAAGATCTTCGTAGAATATGTAGGAACCAATATGAGAATCCAGGTTCCGCTATTGGTTATTGACCGGGGACGTGTCTCGGTCATGTCTACATAGTTCTCGAACCCGTAGGGTCCACACGCTTAAAGTTTGGTGATGATCGGTATTATGAGTTTTGTGTTTTGATGTACCGAAGGTAGTTCGGAGTCCCGGATATGATCACGGGCATGAAGAGGAGTCTCGAAATGGTCGAGACGTAAAGATCAATATATTGGACGACTATATTTGGATACCGGAATGGTTCCGGGTGAGATCGGGAATATACCGGAGTACTGGGAGGTTATCGGAACCCCCCAGGAGGTATATGGGCCTTATTGGGCTTTAGTGGAAAGGAGGGGAAAGGAGCAAGGGAGGTGGCGCCCCCCAAGCCTAATCCGAATTGGGAGGGGGCCGCCCCCCTTTCCTTCCTCCCTCCTTCCTCTTCCTTCCCTCTCATACTCCAAGTTGGAAAAGGGGGAATCCCACTCCCGGTGGCAGTAGGACTCCCCTTGGCGCGCCTCTCCCTGGCCGGCCGCTCCCTCCCCCTTGCTCCTTTATATACGGGGGCAAGGGGCACCCCATAGACACAACAATTGATCATTGATCTCTTAGCCGTGTGCGGTGCCCCCCTCCATCATAATCCACCTCGATCATATCGTAGCGATGCTTAGGTGAAGCCCTGCGTCAGTAGCATCATCATCACCGTCACCACGCCGCCGTGCCGACGAAACTCTCCTGTGAAGCTTTGCTGGATTGGAGCTCGCGGAACGTCATCGAGTTGAACATGTGCAGAACTTGGAGGTGCCGTGCGTTCGGTACTTGGATCGGTCGGATCGTGAAGACGTACGACTACATCAACCGCGTTGTGCTAACGCTTTTGCATTCGGTCTACGAGGGTACGTAGACACACTCTCCCCTCTCGTTTCTATGCATCACCATGATCTTGTGTGTGCGTAGGCATTTTTTTGAAATTACTACGTTCCCCAACAGTGGAATCCGAGCTAGGTTTTATGCGTAGATGTTATATGCAAGAGTAGAACACAAGCGAGTTGTGGGCGATACAAGTCATACTACTTACCAGCATGTTGCTACCTCTTGAGCACTGCGTTGGTTTTTCCCCGAAGAGGAAGGCATGATGCAGCAAAGTAGCGTAAGTATTTCCCTCAGTTTTTGAGAATCAAGGTATCAATCCAGTTGGAGGCAACGCGCGAGTCCCTCGTACATGCACAAAACAAATAAATCCTCGCAACCAACGCGATAAGGGGTTGTCAATCCCTACACGGCCACTTACGAGAGTAAGATCTGATAGATATGATAATATAATATTTTTGGTATTTTTATGATAAAAATGCAAAGTAAATTAAAAGCAAAGTAAAAAAGCAAAGGAAATAACTAAGTATTGGAAGATTAATATGATGAAGATAGACTCGGGGGCCATAGGTTTCACTAGTGGCTTCTCTCAAGAGCATAAGTATTCTACGGTGGGTGAATGAATTACTGTTGAGCAATTGACAGATTTGAGCATAGTTATGAGAATATCTAGGTATGATCATGTATATAGGCATCAGGTCCGAGACAAGTAGACCGACTCCTGCCTGCATCTACAACTATTACTCCACTCATCGACCGCTATCCAGCATGCATCTAGAGTATTCAGTTATGAAAATAGAGTAATGCCTTAAGCAAGATGACATGATGTAGAGGGATAAACTCATGCGATATGATGAAAACCCCATCTTGTTATCCTCGATGGCAACAATACAATACGTGCCTTGCTGCCCCTACTGTCACTGGGAAAGGACACCGCAAGATTGAACCCAAAGCTAAGCACTTCTCCAATTGCAAGAAAGATAAATCTAGTAGGCCAAACCAAACTGATAATTCGAAGAGACTTGCAAAGATAACCAATCATACATAAAAGAATTCAGAGAAGATTCAAATATTGTTCATAGATAGACTTGATCATAAACCCACAATTAATCGGTCTCAACAAACACACCGCAAAAAGAAGATTACATCGAATAGATCTCCACAAGAGAGGGGGAGAACATTGTATTGAGATCCAAAAAGCGAGTAGAAGCCCTCCGTGATCTGAGGTGAACTACTCACACTTCATCGGAGGGGCTATGGTGATGATGTAGAAGCCCTCCGTGATCGATGCCCCCTCCAGCAGAGCTCCAGAATAGGCCCTAAGATGGGATCTCGTGGATACAGAAATTTGCGGCGGTGGAATTAGGGTTTTGGCTCCGTATCTGATTGTTTGGGGGTACGTAGGTATATATAGGAGGAAGGAGTACGTCGGTGGAGCAACAGGAGGGCCACGATGGTGGAGGGCGCGCCTGGGGAGGGGGGGGGTAGGCGCGCCCCCTACCTCGTGGCCTCCTCTTCCGTTTCTTGTCGTAGGGTCCAAGTCTCCTGGATCATGTTCGGTGAGAAAATCACGTTCCCGAAGGTTTCATTCCGTTTGGACTCTGTTTGATATTCCTTTTCTTTGAAACCCTAAAATAGGCAAAAAACAACAATTCTGGGCTGGGCCTCCGGTTAATAGATTAGTCCCAAAAATAATATAAAAGTGGATAATAAAGCCCAATAATGTCCAAAACAGTAGATAATATAGCATGGAGCAATCAAAAATTATAGATACGTTGGAGACGTATCAAGCATCCCCAAGCTTAATTCTTGCTCGTCCTCGAGTAGGTAAATGATAAAAACATAATTTTTGATGTGGAGTGCTACTTGGCATAATTTTAATGTAATTCTTATTAATTGTGGTATGAATATTTAGATTCGAAAGATTCGAGATAAAAGTTCATATTGACATAAAAATAATAATACTTCAAGCATACTAACTAAGCAATTATGTCCTCTCAAAATAACATAGCCAAAGAAAGTTCATCCCTACAAAATCATATAGTTTAGTCATGCTCCATTTTCGTCACACAAGAATGCTCTCATCATGTACAACCCCGATGAAAAGCCAAGCAATTGTTTCATACTTTAGTAATCTCAAACCTATAAACTTTCATGCAATATATGAGCGCGAGCCATGGATATAGCACTATGGGTGGAATAGAATATGATGATGGGGGGTTATGTGGAGAAGACAAAAAAGGATATAGTCTCGCATTCAACGAGGCTAATCAATGGGCTATGGAGATGCCCATTGATTGATGTTAATGCAAGGAGTAGGGATTGCCATGCAATGGATGCACTAGAGTTATAAATGTATGAAAGCTCAACAAAAGAAACTAAGTGGGTGTGCATCCAACTTGCTTGCTCACGAAGACCTAGGGCACTGGAGGAGGCCCATTGTTGGAATATACAATCCAAGTTCTATAATGAAAAATACCCACTAGTATATGAAAGTGACAAAACAAAAAGACTCTCTATCATGAAGATTATGGTGCTACTTTGAAGCACAAGTGTGGAAAAAGGATAGTAGCATTGTCCCTTCTTTATATATATATATATATATATATATATATATATATATATATATATATTTGGCCTTTTTTTATTTGGCCTTCCCCCCTTTTTTATTTGGGACAATGCTCTATTAATGATGATCATCACACTATTTATTTACAACTCAATGATTACAACTCGATACTAGAACAAAAGATGACTCTATATGAATGCCTCTAGCGGTGTACTGGGATATGCAATGAACCAAGAGTGACATGTATGAAAGAATTATGAAGGGCGGCTTTGCCACAAATACTATGTCAACTACATGATCATGCTAAGCAATATGACAATGATGAATGTGTCATGATAAACGGAATGGTGGAAAGTTGCATGGCAATATATCTCGGAATGGCTATGGAAATGCCATAATAGGTAGGTATGGTGGCTGTTTTGAGGAAGATATAAGGAGGTTTATTGTGACGCCCCCGATTTAATCGTACACTAATCATGCACGCAAATGTGTACGATCAAGATCAAGGACTCACGGGTAGATATCACAACACAACTCTACAAATAAAATAAGTCATACAAGCATCATATTACAAGCCAGGGGCCTCGAGGACTCGAATACAAGAGCTCGATCATAGACGAGTCAACGGAAGCAACAATATCTGAGTACAGACATAAGTTAAACAAGTTTGCCTTAAGAAGGCTAGCACAAACTGGGATACAGATCGAAAGAGGCGCATGCCTCCTGCCTGGGATCCTCCTAAACTACTCATGGTCGTCGTCAGCGGGCAGCACGTAGTAGTAGGCACCTCCGGTGTAGTAGGACTCGTCGTCGAAGGTGGCGTCTGGCTCCTGGGCTCCAACATCTGGTTGCGACAACCAGGTAGAAGGGATGTGGGGAAAGAGGGAGAAAGCAACCGTGAGTACTCATCCAAAGTACTCGCAAGCAAGGAGCTATACTACATATGTATGCATTGGTATCAACTGGAATAAGGCTATTATATGTGGACTGAACTGCAGAAAGCCGGGATAAGGGGGGATAGCTAGTCCTTTCGAAGACTACGCTTCTGGCAGCCTCGTCTTGCAGCATGTAGAAGAGAGTAGACTGAAGTCCTCCAAGTAGCATCGTATAGCATAATCCTAACCGATGATCCTCCCCTCGTCGCCCTGTGAGAGAGCGATCACCGGTTGTATCTGGCACTTGGAAGGGTGTGTTTTATTAAGTATCCTGTTCTAGTTGTCATAAGGTCAAGGTACAACTCCAAGTCGTCCTGTTACCGAAGATCACGGCTATTCGAATAGATTAACTTCCCTGCAGGGGTGCACCACATAACCCAACACGCTTGATCCCATTTGGCCGGACACACTTTCCTGGGTCATGCCCGGCCTCGGAAGATCAACACGTCGCAGCCCCACCTAGGCACAACAGAGAGGCCAGCACGCCGGTCTAAACCTAAGCGCACAGGGGTCTGGGCCCATCGCCCATAGCACACCTGCACGTTGCGTACGCGGCCGGAGAGCAGACCTAGCAACCTCCATTACAAAGGAAGTCACGTTACGCGGTCCAACCCGGCGCGTGCCGCTCAGTCGCTGGCGTCACGAAGTGCTTCGGCTGATACCACGACGTCGAGTGCCCATAACTGTCCCCGCGTAGATGGTTAGTGCGTATACGCCAGTAGCCAGACTTAGATCAAATACCAAGATCTCGTTAAACGTGTTAAGTATCCGCGAACATCGACCAGGGCCAGGCCCACCTCTCTCCTAGGTGGTCTCAACCTGCCTTGTCGCTCCGCCTCAAAGTAACCATCGGGGGCCGTCGGGAACCCAGGCCCACCTCTACTGGGATGGAGCCACCTGCCCCTTCAGCCCCCATCTCCGAACAGTATCACAGGTAATGTAACTGTGTAAAGTATATCGTATATGCCCGTGATCACCTCCCGAAGTGATCACGGCCCAGTAGTATAGCATGGCAGACGGACAAGAGTGTAGGGCCACTGATGGAACACTAGCATCCTATACTAAGCAGTAGGATAGCAAGTAATGGTAACAACAGTAGTAGCAAGGACAGGCTATGCATCAGGATAGAAATAACGGAAAGCAGTAACATGCTACACTACTCTAATGCAAGCAGTATAGAGAAAAGAGTAGGCGATATCTAGTGATCAAAGGGGGGGCTTGCCTGGTTGCTCTGGCAAGAGAGAGGGGTCGTCAACTCCGTAGTCGAACTGGGCAGCAGCAGCGTCGGTCTCGGTGTCTAGCGAGAGAAGAGGGGGAAGAAACAATAAATATTTAAGCAAGCAGGTGCATAGCGATGCATGACATGACAAGTATCGGTGCTAGAGATGCCCTAACGCGGTATGAGGTGATACCGGTGAAGGGGGAAACATCCAGAAAAGTATTCCCGGTGTTTCGCGTTTACGGGCAGAGGAGCCGGAGGGGGAAAGTTGCGAGTTCGCTATGCTAGGGATGCGTGGCGGACGAACGGGCTGCGTATTCGGATTCGTCTCGTCGTTCTGAGCAACTTTAATGTACCAAGTTTTTCGTCCGAGTTATAGTTTATTTTATATGATTTTTCAAAGATTTAAACAAATTCTGGAATTTCTGGATTTAATGTAATTCGAAATAATCAAAAGACAAACTGCTATGGGTACACATGAGTGTACCCAGCAATGTGTATATACATATGACATGTGGGGCCAGGGGCTGGGTTGACCCAGTCAACATTTTGACTAGTCCAAAGTGAATAGTGTATGTGGGTCCCTTTGTCATTGATAGAGTTTAACTAAACACGTTTAGTTAGTTTAATAAGTGATTAGGTTAATTTAACAGACTTAATTAAGTTAATTAACAGGATTAATTGAGTAAATTAATTAATTAATTAATTAGTTTTTTTGTATTTTTTTTTAACGTCCTGGGGCGTGGGCCCCCCATGTCATAGACTCAGGGGGCATAGCTGGCGTTGGGCACGGGCGCCGCGGAGCGAGGCAACCGGGGCTACGGCGGGGCACCGGCCAGGGCGATGGCGCGGTGGCCGGCAGGGTGGCCGCGGGGCGGATGCGGGTCGCCGCCGGCAAGGTCAGGCGGACCAGAGCAAGCAGCAGGCCGTGGGCACTGGCGCAGGAGGCGAGCGGCGGGCGAGTCAAGTCGGCGGGCGTCGGTGGCAGGCATCGGCGGCCCGGGGCTGGAGCGGCAAGGCGAGGATGACGAGGGTGGCTGCAGGGACCGGGGAGCGAGGCCATGCGCTGGGCGCGGCCGACGAACGGCGGCAGCAGCGCAGGCGGGCGACACGCAGCGGTTGGGAGGTGCAGGCGCGGCCGGGATGGCCCCAGGTCATGGTGAGCGCGGCGGGCGCATGGAGAGGGAGGGGGGCGTGCTCACATCGAGGAGCAGGGACGGGGCAGCGGGAGTCGTTGGGGAGGACGGGGACGACGTGCGCGACAGAGTCGAGGCAGGGCGGGGCTTGCGCGACGGGGCGGAGAAGTTCCAGGCGACGAGCAGCGACGGCAGGGTGGTCCGGCGACGGTGAGGCCTTCGGGCGGCAGCGCATCCAGATCGGAGAAGAGGGGAAGGCAAGGCGGTACGGCGATGGGCGGCGAGGTTCGAGGGCGACCCATGGGGAGGATGACGGGGACAGAGAGGTAGCAGTCCGGCGGGGAGGGGGAGGCAGGCCGGCGAGGTTGCGGTCCGGCGAGGGGGCCTCCAGCGACGGAGAGGACCGCGGCGATGGCATCCGGTGATGGATCGCAGGGGGGTTCGAGCGGCGCAGTCGATGGGGTTGATTCCCCCGATCCAATCGGGGGGACAGAGGGAGGAGCGGGGTGTGGGGAGGGGAAGTGGGGCGAGTGGGGTGGGGTTTCGATCTAGGGTTTCTGGGGGGTGGAGGATAAGGGGGACTGGGGGTGGGCCGGCCTGGGTCGGTTGGTTCGGCGGCCAGTTGGGCCGTTCGGCCCAGTTGGCCAGGGGGGTTTCCTCTTCTTTTGTTATTTTTTTTTGTTTACCTTTTATTCATTTCTCTTTTATTTTAGTTGCACTATATTTTTGGTTTAGTAAAATATGAAAACAGCTCCAAAAATAGTGTGTCAAATTAATCCACTGTTCTAAGAAGTTTTACCTCAGAATAAAAATAGTTTAGTATTTGGTAAAATATATTAGGAGTATAACTAATTGTTTTGATGTTGTTTTAATCACTTAAGGGTATTTAAATATTTTATAAAGATGTTGTTACTCCACCAATAATATCCATGATTTATTTGTCACATTAAGAACATTTTAGTTTTGACTTTTGAAAACTTTAATTGTTTGACTTGATTTTAAATTTGAATTCGAACCGTTTTTGAACCATCGCGAGATTGATAACAGTAACCGAGGTGACGTGGCATCATTAGCGTGGAATTACTGTAGCATGATTACCCGGGCGTCACACTTCTCCTCCACTACAAGAAATCTCGTCCCGAGATTTAGGAGCGGGTACAAGGGGAAGGGATCTGGTTACGAAATTCTAAAGATTCTTCTCGGTCATAGTTGCTCTTCTCGAAGAGGTCGATCCATTACATTGATGTCTTCGGTCCTCTGCTTCAGGTCGTCATGATGAAGTCACCGTCCTTCCTTCAGGACCATCACCGAACTTACGAAAGGGTGAGAAGGGAAAACTGTATATGGATGGATTCTAACAAGATCGAGCATCAGACGGTTAACTCAGGGAAGAAGCATAAGTTTCTCTCGATTTGAAACTTAAGAAGATATCGAGAGCAAAGTAAGAAGGTACCATGAGAAGTTTCAAAAGGATAGCCAATCGTTCGATGCCTAATCAGAAGGTGAAAGGGTTTCAGGGCAACGAGAATAGGTATTGCGCCTCATACCAGAATAGATCACTAGACAGGTGGTCCGTGAATTACATACGAAGTCGAGCGTGAGGAACAACCTTGGGAACAGGTGGTGTATAGGAGAGTCAGGTTTCGATCCTGTGGAACTGTGGGTTATGGGCCCACCATGTGGGATAAAAGTAGGAGGGGTGACATCTTGCATGGTCACGATAGCAAGGCATGTCAGAGGCTAGTCTGTTAGTTATGTCGGCAACAACATCGATACCAAGGGCGAGGGACGAAGAGAACCATTCTCCTGCTCGTTGAACGAGGCGGACCAATAGGCAAAGTTCTCATCCATCAGTGGTTACCGGAATGTCATCAACAATAGAAACAGGGTCTTACCGACAGAATTGTACACCGAGGTGTTTACCTAAGTAGGAGAAAACTACTGCTTACATCATATAGATCACAAGAAGGTTTAAACAATCCCAATGGAAAGGAAAAGTGATTGTCAGGTTTAAGCAGAACAATGGAAAGGAAAATGTGTTTAAACACATATTTCAAGGGTATATCCTTCCCAAGGACAAGCAGAGTATGATATCCATGACAGGATATAATGTAGAAAACCCTTTAGAAAAGGGGAGAGAAACTTCATGACATTACCCATACAACGGTGTTTGGATAATTGATAAAGAAAATTCAACGTTGTGATTCAAATGTTCTTGTTGAAAATTGGAGTATCACAGATATGCTTCGAGATAGCATTGACGTGGTCACTGGATAAAGATCAGAGCTTGGATACTCTAAGGATTCACCAGGAACAACTTATAGAATAAGTCTTACAATTTTCTCATAAAAAATGGATAACTTTGCTAAAAAGGAAACTATAACAGTAGGTCATCCGGCCAGGTGTGTTGGGCATTCCATCACTTTACCGAGTCATAAAAGACCAGTGTTATAACTCATGGAAAAAAAAATGTTCCAACCATCATATCTGACCGAGATTCAGATCTGATCGGTGTTAGGATACGTCAGACTCAGGATGCCTGAGAAGAAAGTGCAACATAAATTGTCGAGATGACATTGTAAGATTCTCGGGAATTGAAATATGCAAGCGAGTTCCGAAACAAGAGTTCATCAATAAACCAAGGAGAGGATAAGGAGGTGGCTGATGGACTCAGCAACAATTCATTAAGATTTTCAAAAGATGGATGTCCACACTTATGTGAACAAGAAGATAACATTTGTCAGATCAAATGATATAACTAAGTATGTTCGAGGGAAAACATACACAATTAAACATTGGTTGAAAGGTGCACCCGAAATATGGGGTTAGGTAGCACGATCAATGTTAGAATGGTGGTTCAGCAACCAATAGGCTAAGAATGAATTATCAATCATTAACTTGAAAGCAATAGGGTTGCTAGAAGTGCATAATCCAAACAACACCGTTCACTTGTGGGTACCCCGGTTGGAATCAACACGAGGACCAAGAAAGAATGGTGATGGTGAGAAGTATCATTATAGCAAGAATTCTTAAGAGGTGGAGCAATCCTCACAACATTCTTGACATCAAAGATGGTAATACTCCGCGGTAGAACATAACATAAGTTGGATAGCAAGGAACTCAAGGTACAACACAATACAGGAACAAGTTTTGTGTTGGAGGGAATGCAATAATGTTGTCGATGATAACCCAAATCATCGAGGGCAAAGGATGCTATTTCTCATCAAGAAGTCGATTGATATCCTGGAAGAGCTCAAAATACTAATGATGATCACGACACATTTGTCGAGAGATTTCATGAAGATGTAATCAATCGATGATGACATCAAGTCAAAGGAATGATGAAGCAAAAGGTTATTGGAACCATGGGTACGTGAGAAACTCGGAATCAAGCTTGTGGTTCAGGTGAAATGATATGACAAAAAAAGACCGACGTAAGCTTAGCTCATCGTCGAAAGTTGTGATTCGGGATTAAGGACCAGGTAGCACAGTTAAAATCGGCACGACAAGGATATAGCCAAGCAGGCTAAGAATGACGTGATCGAGTTCAAACTCGTAAGTAATGAAGGTTACAAGAGTTGTTTAATCGTGGTGCAGACTCGGTTCACAAATCGGTGTTCTCGGTTGACGCTAACCCAGTACCTAGGAAAATTGGAATCGGTGAGAAATAACAATTGATGAAGAACCCATAAAAAGTTATGCAGTTCCATGATATTTTCGAGATACCAGAGTGTAATACTCAATGGTAGATCAAAGTAAAGGTTGGAATAGGGTAATGCTCTACAGAAGACAAGTGCTCAAACTTGCATGAGAAATGGAATCAAGGAGAAACATGGTCGGAACCATGTCCACAGATACAAGATGAACTTATAACAAGGGGATAATTATTTTAAGAGAAGCTTCCATGATAAGGTATACGTCGTTTCCATGGGCATGAACACAGGGTTCAAGGTCAACTCCCACTTGTTCAACGCATAACCTTTCATTCACCTCTTGTATTTTGAAAATGACATTAGTTGTTGAAAGTTTTACCTGGTGCAATACCAGATAAAAATGACCCGTGAAATCTTCTGGGTTTGCACAGGTTAGGGAAGGCATTAGTTCAAACCATCGAGTATCTTAGGAACATATATCACAAACTTCAGGAGTAAATAACACAAGCTCAAAAGTAGAGCATGGATGACAAGGCAGAGGATACAGTTTACCAAAGGCATTATATACCTGCGGAAAGGCTCACAAGGTTATTGAACATTAAGGACGATGTCGGATGAAATCAAACAATGGATCTGACGATCCACAATGGAGCTGATGTGAGTATCGGTACTCTACCAGAAGAAGAAAGAATGCAAAGGCATTGGATTATGGAAACAACTGACTAATCCAGAGCTCAAGTGCAAAGGAATTATGATTTTCAAATCAAGGGATCAGACGCAATGTTCTGATTAGGGATGGATAAGTTGAATAGCCTTAGGGGTACAATCGACGGCAATTGGATTTGTTGAGAACCAGCTCATGTTCAAAATGACGTCGGAGCCGGAAAGATAATTTAAAAGGATCAACTGATGATTGCGTGCATCCGCACTCATTTTGAATCAAAGGGATCAAAATGACGGTGCCTAAGGATGCTAACGAATATTGCCAGACATATGAAAAGCATCCATCATGCAAGCAGACAAGTATTGCAGAGCAATAAGCTACTAAGGATTTTTGGAGGATCGAATAGTATTTCGATGACCATTGTGAAACACATGAACAACTAGGGATGAGCAGATACTCGATAAGGGCGAGATATTATCCGTAGGGGTATTCAGGTGGCGAGGAACTGCAAGTCAGTAGGCACAAAATATTCTCAGAACAATACAGAGAATTTTCGGTGTATCTTGTAATAACAAGATCAATGGGATTTGAAAGGGCAAGTGGATGTAGTTATCCATAATGATATAACAGTGGTAGGGAATTTGCAAAGGCGATGGGCACAAGGTCTCGAAAGAGTAGCAAAGAGTAACTACGAAATCTTCTGGTGCAGCAGGCCATCATCTGGAATGAAGGGGCTCTCCGAGAGAAAGTATTTTCGAGAACCTAAGGTTAGATTTTAGTAAAAAATCGTTTAACCTGAATAGAAGAGAGTTCAGAGTCCCAGAGTAAAGATCGAGAAGTAAAAGATCCTAATACCACCCAATGGCGACGTGGGCCCATGGGCCGCACAGCCATGTTAGTAAAAGTTTTGCAATGTCTAGACTCGACTTCGGCCAAGAAGTGTGGAAGGGGGATTCCTACAGGCAGTCGGCTCTGATACCAACTTGTGACGCCCCCGATTTAATCATACACTAATCATGCACACAAATGTGTACGATCAAGATCAAGGACTCACGGGTAGATATCACAACACAACTCTACAAATAAAATAAGTCATACAAGCATCATATTACAAGCCAGGGGCCTCGAGGACTTGAATACAAGAGCTCGATCATAGACGAGTCAGCGGAAGCAACAATATCTGAGTACAGACATAAGTTAAACAAGTTTGCCTTAAGAAGGCTAGCACAAACTGGGATACAGATCGAAAGAGGCGCAGGCCTCCTGCCTGGGATCCTCCTAAACTACTCCTGGTCGTCGTCAGCGGGCAGCACGTAGTAGTAGGCACCTCCGGTGTAGTAGGACTCGTCGTCGAAGGTGGCGTCTGGATCCTGGGCTCCAACATCTGGTTGCGACAACCAGGTAGAAGGGATAGGGGGGAAAGAGGGAGAAAGCAACCGTGAGTACTCATCCAAAGTACTCGCAAGCAAGGAGCTATACTACATATGTATGCATTGGTATCAACTGGAATAAGGCTATTATATGTGGACTGAACTGCAGAAAGCCGGGATAAGGGGGGATAGCTAGTCCTTTCGAAGACTACGCTTCTGGGAGCCTCGTCTTGCAGCATGTAGAAGAGAGTAGACTGAAGTCCTCCAAGTAGCATTGTATAGCATAATCCTAACCGATGATCCTCCCCTCGTCGCACTGTGAGAGAGCGATCACCGGTTGTATCTGGCACTTGGAAGGGTGTGTTTTATTAAGTATCCTGTTCTAGTTGTCATAAGGTCAAGGTACAACTCCAAGTCGTCCTGTTACCGAAGATCACAGCTATTTGAATAGATTAACTTCCCTGCAGGGGTGCACCACATAACCCAACACGCTCGATCCCATTTGGCCGGACACACTTTCCTGGGTCATGCCCGGCCTCGGAAGATCAACACGTCGCAGCCCCACCTAGGCACAACAGAGAGGCCAGCACACCGGTCTAAACCTAAGAGCACAGGGGTCTGGGCCCATCGCCCATAGCACACCTGCACGTCGTGTACGCGGCCGGAGAGCAGACCTAGCAACCTCCATTACAAAGGAAGTCACGTTACGCGGTCCAACCCGGCGCGCGCCGCTCAGTCGCTGGCGTCACGAAGTGCTTCGGCTGATACCACGACGTCGAGTGCCCATAACTGTCCCCGCGTAGATGGTTAGTGCGTATAGGCCAGTAGCCAGACTCAGATCAAATACCAAGATCTCGTTAAACGTGTTAAGTATCCGCGAACATCGACCAGGGCCAGGCCCACCTCTCTCCTAGGTGGTCTCAACCTGCCCTGTCGCTCCGCCTCAAAGTAACCGTCGGGGGCCGTCGGGAACCCAGGCCCACCTCTACCGGGATGGAGCCACCTGCCCCTTCAGCCCCCATCTCCGAACAGTATCACAGGTAATGTAACTGTGTAAAGTATATCGTATATGCCCGTGATCACCTCCCGAAGTGATCACGACCCAGTAGTATAGCATGGCAGACGGACAAGAGTGTAGGGCCACTGATGGAACACTAGCATCCTATACTAAGCAGTAGGATAGCAGGTAATGGTAACAACAGTAGTAGCAAGGACAGGCTATGCATCAGGATAGAAATAACGGAAAGCAGTAACATGCTACACTACTCTAATGCAAGCAGTATAGAGAAAAGAGTAGGCGATATCTGGTGATCAAAGGGGGGGCTTGCCTGGTTGCTCTGGCAAGAGAGAGGGGTCGTCAACTCCGTAGTCGAACTGGGCAGCAGCAGCGTCGGTCTCGATGTCTAGCGAGAGAAGAGGGGGAAGAAACAATAAATATTTAAGCAAGCAGGTGCATAGCGATGCATGACATGACAAGTATCGGTGCTAGAGGTGCCCTAACGCGGTATGAGGTGATACCGGTGAAGGGGGGAACATCCGGAAAAGTATTCCCGGTGTTTCGCGTTTACGGGCAGAGGAGCCGGAGGGGGAAAGTTGCGAGTTCGCTATGCTAGGGATGCGTGGCGGATGAACGGGCTGCGTATTCGGATTCGTCTCGTCGTTCTGAGCAACTTTAATGTACCATGTTTTTCCATCCGAGTTACAGTTTATTTTATATGATTTTTCAAAGATTTAAACAAATTCTGGAATTTCTGGATTTAATGTAATTCGAAATAATCAAAAGACAAACTGCTATGGGTACACATGAGTGTACCCAGCAATGTGTATATACATATGACATGTGGGGCCAGGGGCTGGGTTGACCCAGTCAACATTTTGACTAGTCCAAAGTGAATAGTGTATGTGGGGCCCTTTGTCATTGATAGAGTTTAACTAAACACGTTTAGTTAGTTTAATAAGAGATTAGGTTAATTTAACAGACTTAATTAAGTTAATTAACAGGATTAATTGAGTAAATTAATTAATTAATTAATTAGTTTTTTATACTTATTATTTTTTTAACGTCCTGGGGCGTGGGCCCCCCATGTCATAGACTCAGGGGGCATAGCGGGCGTTGGGCACGGGCGCCGCGGAGCGAGGCAACCGGGGCTGCGGCGGGGCACCGGCCAGGGCGATGGCGCGGTGGCCGGCAGGGTGGCCGCGGGGCGGATGCGGGTCGCCGCCGGCAAGGTCAGGCGGACCGGAGCAAGCAGCAGGCCGTGGGCACTGGCGCAGGAGGCGAGCGGCGGGCGAGTCAAGTCGGCGGGCGTCGGCGGCAGGCATCGGCGGCCCGGGGCTGGAGCGGCAAGGCGAGGACGACGAGGGTGGCTGCAGGGACCGGGGAGCGAGGCCATGCGATGGGCGCGGCCGATGAACGGCGGCAGCAGCGCAGGCGGGCGACACGCAGCGGTTGGGAGGTGCAGGCGCGACCGGGATGGCCCCGGGTCACGGTGAGCGCGGCGGGCGCAGGGAGAGGGAGGGAGGCGTGCTCACATCGAGGAGCAGGGACGGGGCAGTGGGAGTCGTTGGGGAGGACGGGGACGACGTGCGCGACAGAATCGAGGCAGGGCGGGGCTTGCGCGACGGGGCGGAGAAGTTCCAGGCGACGAGCAGCGACGGCAGGGTGGTCCGGCGACGATGAGGCCTTCGGGCGGCGGCGCATCCAGATCGGAGAAGAGGGGAAGGCGAGGCGGTACGGCGATGGGCGGCGAGGTTCGAGGGCGACCCGTGGGGAGGATGACGGGGACGGAGAGGTAGCAGTCCGGCGGGGAGGGGGAGGCAGGCCGACGAGGTTGCGGTCCGGCGAGGGGGCCTCCAGCGACGGAGAGGACCGCGGCGATGGCGTCCGGTGATGGATCACAGGGGGGTTCGAGCGGCGCGGTCGATGGGGTTGATTCCCCCGATCCAATCGGGGGGACAGAGGAAGGAGCGGGGTGTGGGGAGGGGAAGTGGGGCGAGTGGGGTGGGGTTTCGATCTAGGGTTTCTGGGGGGTGGGGGATAAGGGGGACTGGGGGTGGGCCGGCCTGGGTCGGTTGGTTCGGCGGCCAGTTGGGCCGTTCGGCCCAGTTGGCCAGGGGGTTTCCTCTTTCTTTTGTTATTTTTTTGTTTTACCTTTTATTCATTTCTCTTTTATTTTAGTTGCACTATATTTTTGGTTTAGTAAAATATGAAAACAGCTCCAAAAATAGTGTGTCAAATTAATCCACTGTTCTAAGAAGTTTTACCTCAGAATAAAAATAGTTTAGTATTTGGTAAAATATATTAGGAGTATAACTAATTGTTTTGATGTTGTTTTAATCACTTAAGGGTATTTAAATATTTTATAAAGATGGTGTTACTCCACCAATAATATCCATGATTTATTTGTCACATTAAGAACATTTTAGTTTTGATTTTTGAAAACTTTAATTGTTTGACTTGATTTTAAATTTGAATTCGAACCGTTTTTGAACCATCGCGAGATTGATAACAGTAACCGAGGTGACGTGGCATCATTAGCATGGAATTACTGTAGCATGATTACCCGGGCGTCACATTTATGTGTGAAAGAGCGTATCATATCACGGGGTTTGGATGCACCGGCGAAGTTTACACCAACTCTCAATGTGAGAAAGGGCAATGCACGGTACCGAAGAGGCTAGCAATGATGGAAGGGCGAGAGTGCGTATAATCCATGGACTCAACATTAGTCATAAAGAACTCTATACTTATTGAAAAAATCTACAAGTCATCAAAAACCTCGGCACTACACGCATGCTCCTAGGGGGATAGATTGGTAGGAAAAGACCATCGCTCGTCCCCGACCGCCACTCATAAGTACGACAATCAAATAACACCTCATATTTCAAATTTGTTACATAACGTTTACCATACGTGCATGCTACGGGACTTGCAAACTTCAACACAAGCATTTCTCAAATTCACAACTACTCAACTAGCACGACTTTGATATTATTACCTCCATATCTCAAAACAATCATCAAGCATCAAACTTCTCTTAGTATTCAAAACACTCATAAGAAAAAAATTATTAATCTTGAACACCTAGAATATTAGGATTATTTAAGCAAATTACCATGCTATTTAAGACTCTAAAAATAATCTAAGTGAAGCATGAGAGATCAATAGTTTCTATAAAACAAATCCACCACCATGCTCTAAAAGATATAAGTGAAGTACTAGAGCAAAACTATATAACTCAAATGATATAAGCGAAGCACATAGAGTATTCTAACAAATTCCAACTCATGTATGGCTCTCTCAAAAGGTGTGTATAGAAATAATGATTTTGGTAAACTAAAAAGCAAAGACTCAAATCATACAAGACGCTCCAAGCAAAACACATATCATGTGGTGAATAAAAATATAGCTCCAAGTAAAGTTACCGATAGAAGTGGACGAAAAGAGGGGATGCCTTCCGGGGCGTCCCCAAGCTTTGGCTTTTAGTTGTCCTTAGATTATCTTGGGGGTAACATGGGCATCCACAAGCTTAGTCTCTTACCACTCCTTGTTCCATAATCCATCAAATCTTTACCCAAAACTTGAAAACTTCACAACACAAAACTTAAAGTAGAAAATCTCGCGAGCTCTGTTAGCGAAAGAAAACAAAAGACCACTTCAAGGTAATGTAATGAACTCATTATTTATTTATATTGGTGTTAAACCTACTGTATTCCAACTTCTCTATTGTTTATAAACTATTTTACTAGCCATAGATGCATCAAAATAAGCAAACAACACACGAAAAACAGAATCTGTCAAAAACAGAACAGTCTGTAGTAATATGTAGCTAGCGCAAGATATGGAACCCAAAAAATTCTAAAATAAATTGCTGGACGTGAGGAATTTATCTATTAATCATCTGAAAAAATAATTAACTAAATATCACTTTCCAAATAAAAATGGAAGCAGTTCTCGTGAGCGCTAAAGTTTCTGTTTTTTACAGCAAGATATCAAGACTTTCCCCAAGTCTTCCCAACGGTTCTACTTGGCACAGACACTAATTAAACACAAAAAACACAACCTAAACAGAGTCTAGATAAATTATTTATTACTAAACAGGAGCAAAAAGCAAGGAATAAAAATAAAATTGGGTTGCCTCCCAACAAGCGCTATCGTTTAACGCCCCTAGCTAGGCATAAAAAGCAAGGATAGATCTAGGTATTGGCATCTTTGGTAGGCAATCCATAAGTGGCTCTCATCATAGATTAATAAGGTAATTTAGTTTTCTTTCTAGGAAAGTGTTACATGCCTTTCCTTAACGGAAATTGGAATCTAATATTTCCTTCCTTCATATCAATAATTGCACCAATCGTTGTAAGGAAAGGTCTACCAAGAATAATAGGACATGAAGGATTGTAATCTATGTCAAGAACAATAAAATGTATGGGCACATAATACCTATTGGCAACAATAATAACATCATTAATTCTTCCCATAGGTTTCTTAATAGTGGAATCCGCAAGGTGCATGTTTAGAGAGCAATCATCAAAATCACGGAAACCTAACAAATCGCACAAAGTCTTTGGAATCGTGGAAACACTAGCACCCAAATCACATAAAGCATAGAACTCATGATCTTTAATCTTAATTTTAATATTTGGCTCCCACTCATCATAAAGTTTTCTAGGGATAGAAACTTCCAATTCAAGTTTGCTTCATAAGATTGCATCAAGGCATCAACGATATGTTTAGTGAACGCTTTATTTTCACTATAAGCGTGAGGAGAATTTAGCACCGATTGCAACAAGGAAATACAATCAATCAAAGAGGAATTTTCATAATTAAATTCCTTGAAATCCAAAATAGTGTGTTTAGCAACATCTAGGATTTTAATTTCTTCGATCCCACTTTTATCAATTTTAGCATCAAGATCTAAAAACTCCGAATTCTTGGTACGCCTTCTAGGTAAAGGTGGATCATATTCAGTCCCATCATTATTAAGATTCATATTGCAAAACAAAGATTTAATAGGGTACACATCAATAACTTTTAGATCTTCATCTTTATTTTCATAGGAACTAGAAGAACACGCTCTTATAAAGGCATCTTTCTTAGCACGCATCCTAGCGGTTCTTTCTTTGCACTCATCAATGGAAATTCTCATGGCTTTGAGTGACTCATTGATATCATGCTTATGTGGAATAGATCTAAGTTTCAAAGAATCAATATGAAGAGACATTCTATCAACGTTCCTAGCCAACTCATGAATCTTAAGCAATTTTTCTTCAATCAAAGCATTGAAATTCTTTTGCAAAGTAATTAAATCTTTAATATTAGATTCCAAATCAGAGGGCATCTTATTATAATTTCCATAATAATTGTTGTAGGAATTACCATAATTATTAGAGGGATTACTAGGATAAGGCCTAGGATTAAAATTTCCTCTATACGCGTTGTTACCAAAATTGTCCCTACCAACAAAATTCACATCCATAGATTCATTATTATTCTCAATAAAGTAGACAAGGGCATATCCTTAGGATCAGAAGAAACACTTTTACTAGCAAATAATTTCATAAGTTCATCCATCTTTCCACTCAAAACATTAATTTCTTCTATCGCATGCACCTTTTTATTAGTAGATCTTTCAGTATGCCATTGAGAATAATTAACCATAATATTATCTAGGAGTTTAGTAGCTTCTTCTAAAGTGATTTCCATAAAAGTGCCTCCCGCGGCCGAATCTAAAATATTTCTAGAAGCAAAATTCAATCCGGCATAAATTTTTTGTAAAATCATCCACAAATTCAAACCATGAGTAGGGCAATTACGTATCATTAATTTCATCCTCTCCCAAGCTTGTGCAACATGTTCATGATCAAGTTGCTTAAAATTCATAATATCGTTTCTAAGGGAGATGATCTTAGCGGGAGGAAAATACTTAGAGATAAAAGCATCTTTGCACTTATTCCAAGAATCAATACTATTTTTAGGCAAAGACGAGGACCAAGCTTTAGCACGATCTCTAAGCGAAAAAGGAAATAGCTTCAGTTTAACAATATCATTATCCACATCTTTCTTCTTTTGCATATCACAGAAATCAACGAAGCTATTTAGATGGGTAGCGACATCTTCACTAGGAAGGCCGGAAAATGGATCTTTCATGACAAGATTCAGCAAGGCAGCATTAATTTCACAAGATTCAGCATCGGTAAGAGGAGAAATCGGAGTGCTAATAAAATCATTGTTGTGGGTATTGGTAAAGTCACATAATTTAGTGTTATCTTGAGCCATCGTGACAAGCAAGCAATCCAACACACAAGCAAACAAAAAGCAAGCGGGCAAAAAGAGGCAAACGGGAAAGAGAGGGAGGATAGAGAGAGAGGGCGAATAAAACGGCAAGGGTGAAGTGGGGGAGAGGAAAACGAGAGGCAAATGGCAGTAATGCGGGAGATAGGGATTGTGATGGGTACTTGGTATATTTACTTTTGCGTAGACTCCCCGGCAACGGCGCTAGAAATCCTTCTTGCTACCTCCTGAGCACTACGTTGGTTTTTCCCCGAAGAGGAAGGGATGATGCAGCAAAGTAGCGTAAGTATTTCCCTCAGTTTTTGAGAACCAAGGTATCAATCCAGTAGGAGGCTACGCGCGAGTCCCTCGTACCTGCACAAAACAAATAAATCCTCGCAACCAACGCGATAAGGGGTTGTCAATCCCTACACAGCCACTTATGAGGGTGAGATCTGATAGATATGATAGTATAATATTTTTGGTATTTTTATGATAAAGATGCAAAGTAAAAAGCAAAGGAAATAACTAAGTATTGGAAGATTAATATGATGAAGATAGACCCGGGGGCCATAGGTTTCACTAGTGGCTTCTCTCAAGAGCATAAGTATTCTACGGTGGGTGAACGAATTACTGTTGAGCAATTGACATAATTGAGTATAGTTATGAGAATATCTAGGTATGATCATGTATATAGGCATCACGTTCGAGACAAGTAGACCGACTCCTGCCTGCATCTACAACTATTAATTACTCCACTCATCGACCGCTATCCAGCATGCATCTAGAGTATTCAGTTATGAAAATAGAGTAATGCCTTAAGCAAGATGACATGATGTAGAGGGATAAACTCATGCAATATGATGAAAACCCCATCTTGTTATCCTCGATGGCAACAATACAATACGTGCCTTGCTGCCCCTACTGTCACCGGGAAAGCACACCGCAAGATTGAACCCAAAGCTAAGCACTTCTCCCATTGCAAGAAAGATCAATCTAGTAGGCCAAACCAAACTGATAATTCAAAGAGACTTGCAAAGATAACCAATCATACATAAAAGAATTCAGAGAATATTCAAATATTGTTCATAGATAGACTTGATCATAAACCCACAATTCATCGGTCTCAACAAACACACCGCAAAAAGATTACATCGAATAGATCTCCACAAGAGAGGGGGAGAACATTGTATTGAGATACAAAAAGAGAGAAGAAGCCAACTAGCTAATAACTATTGACGCATAGGTCTGAGGTGAACTACTCACACTTCATCGGAGGGATTATGGTGATGATGTAGAAGCCCTCCGTGATCAATGCCCCCTCCGGCGGAGCTCCGGAACAGGCCCCAAGATGGGATCTCGTGGATACAGAAAGTTGCGGTGGTGGAATTAGGGTTTTGGCTCCATATCTGATCGTTTGGGGATACGTAGGTATATATAGGAGGAAGGAGTACGTCGGTGGAGCAACAGGGGACCCACGAGGGTGGAGGGCGCGCCTCGGGGGGTAGGCGTGCCCCCTACCTCGTGGCCTCCTATTTTGTTTTTTGACGTAGGGTCCAAGTCTCCTGGATCATGTTCGGTGAGAAAATCACATTCCCGAAGGTTTAATTCCGTTTGGACTCTATTTGATATTCCTTTTCTTCGAAACCCTAAAATAGGCAAAAAACAGCAATTCTGGGCTGGGCCTCTGGTTAATAGGTTAGTCCCAAAAATAATATAAAAGTGGATAATAAAGCCCAATAATATCCAAAACAGTAGATAATATAGCATGGAGCAATAAAAAATTATAGATACGTTGGAGATGTATCACATGTCATACTTTGGTTTGGCGGTATTGTTGGATGAAGCGGCCCGAATCGACATTACACGTACGCTTACGCGAGACTGGTTCTACCGACGTGCTTTGCACACAGGTGGCTGGCAGGTGTCAGTTTCCCCAACTTTAGTTGAACCGAGTGTGGCTACGCCCGGTCCTTGTGAAGGTTAAAACAGCACTAACTTGACGAACTATCATTGTGGTTTTGATGCGTAGGTAAGAACGGTTCTTGCTCAGCCCATAGCAGTGATACGTCTCCAACGTATCTATAATTTTTGATTGCTCCATGCTATATTATCTACTGTATTAGACATTATTGGGCTTTATTATCCACTTTTATATTAATTTTGGGACTAACCTATTAACCGGAGGCCCAGCCCAGAATTGCTGTTTTTTGCCTGTTTTAGGGTTTCGAAGAAAAGGAATATCAAACGGAGTCCAAATGGAATGAAACCTTCGGGAACGTGATTTTCTCAACAGATAAGACCCAGGAGACTTGGACCCTACGCCAAGGCATGTAACAGGAGGCCACGAGGTAGGGGGCGCGCCCTACCCTACCAGGCGCGCCCCCACCCTCGTGGGCCCCCTGTTGCGCCACCGACGTACTTCTTCCTCCTATATATATCCACATACCCCCAAACGATCAGAACAGGAGCCAAAACCCTAATTCCACCACCGTAACTTTCTGTATCCACGAGATCCCATCTTGGGGCCTGTTCCGGAGCTCCACCGGAGGGGGCATCGATCACGGAGGGCTTCTACATCAACACCATAGCCCCTCCGATGAAGTGTGAGTAGTTTATCTCAAACCTATGGGTCCATAGTTAGTAGCTAGATGGCTTCTTCTCTCTTTTTGGATCTCAATACAATGTTCTCCCCCTCTCTTGTGGAGATCTATTCGATGTAATCTTCTTTTTGCGGTGTGTTTGTTGAGACCGATGAATTGTGGGTTTATGATCAAGTCTATCTATGAATAATATTTGAATCTTCTCTGGATTCTTTTATGTATGATTGGTTATCTTTGCAAGTCTCTTCGAATTATCAGTTTGGTTTGGCCTACTAGATTGATCTTTCTTGCAATGGGAGAAGTGCTGAGCTTTGGGTTCAATCTTGCGGTGCCCTTTCCCGGTGACAGTAAGGGCAGCAAGGCACGTATTGTATTGTTGCCATCGAGGATAACAAGATGGGGTTTTCTTCATATTGCATGAGTCTATCCCTCTACATCATGTCATCTTGCTTAAGGCGTTACTCTGTTTTAACTTAATACTCTAGATGCATGCTGGATAGCGATCGATGAGTGGAGTAATAGTAGTAGATGCAGGCAGGAGTCGGTCTACTTGTCTCGGACGTAATGCCTATATACATGATCATGCCTAGATATTCTCATAATTATGCTCAATTCTGTCAATTGCTCAATAGTAATTTGTTCACCCACCATAGAATACTTATGCTCTCGAGAGAAGCCACTAGTGAAACCTATGGCCCCCGGGTCTATCTTTATCATATTGTTCTCCTACTACTTTGCTATTTATTTTGCCTTTATTTTACTTTGCATCTTTATCATAAAAATACCAAAAACATTATCTTTATCATATCTATCAGATCTCACTCTCGTATGTTGCCTTATAGGGATTGAAAACCCCTATTTGCGTTGGTTGTGAGGATTTATTTGTTTAGTGCAGGTACGAGGGACTTGCGCGTAGCCTCCTACTGGATTGATACCTTGGTTCTCAAAAACTGAGGGAAATACTTACGCTACTTTGCTGCATCATCCCTTCCTCTTCAGGGAAAACCAATGCAGTGCTCAAGAGGTAGCAAGAAGGATTTCTGGCGCCGTTGCCGGGGAGGTCTTTGCAAAAGTCAACATACCAAGTACCCATCACATACCCTTATCTCCCGCATTACATTATTTGCCATTTGCCTCTCGTTTTCCTGTCCCCCACTTCACCCTTGCCATTTCATTCGCCCTCTCTCTGTATCCTCCCTCCCTATTTGCCTCTTTTTGCCCGTTTGCCTCTTTGTTTGCTTGTCACGATGGCTCAAGATAATACTAAATTGTGTGACCTCACCAATACCAACAACACTGATTTTATTAGCACTCCGATTGCTCCTCTTACCGATGCTGAATCTTGTGAAATTAATACTGCTTTGCTGAATCTTGTCATGAAAGATCCGTTTTCCGGCCTTCCTAGTGAAGATGCCACTACCCATCTTAATAGCTTCGTTGATTTGTGTGACATGCAAAAGAAGAAAGATGTGGATAATGATATTGTTAAATTGAAGCTATTTCCTTTTTCGCTTAGAGATCGTGCTAAAGCTTGGTTTTCGTCTTTGCCTAAAAATAGTATTGATTCATGGAACAAGTGCAAAGATGCTTTTTATCTCTAAGTATTTTCCTCCCGCTAAGATCATCTCTCTTAGAAATGATATTATGAACTTTAAGCAACTTGATCATGAACATGTTGCACAAGCTTGGGAGAGAATGAAATTAATGATACATAATTGCCCTACTCATGGTTTAAATTTGTGGATGATTGTTCAAATTTTTTATGCCGGATTGAATTTTGTTTCTAGAAATCTTTTAGATTCGGCTGCGGGAGGCACTTTTATTGGAATCACTTTAGGAGAAGCTACTAAACTCCTAGATAATATTATGGTTAATTATTCTCAATGGCACACTGAAAGATCTACTAATAAAAAGGTGCATGCGATAGAAGAAATTAATGTTTTGAGTGGAAAGATGGATGAACTTATGAAGTTATTTGCTAATAAGAGTGTTTTTCTGATCCTAATGATATGCCCTTGTCTACTTTGATTGATAATAATAATGAATCTACGAATGTGAATTTTGTTGGTAGGAACAATTTTGGTAACAACGCGTATAGAGGAAATTTTAATCCTAGGCCTTATCCTAGTAATTCCTCTAATAATTATGGTACTTCCTACAAAAATTCTTATGGAAATTATAATAAGATTCCCTCTGATTTTGAATCTAATATTAAAGAATTTATTACTTCGCAAAAGAATTTTAATGCTATGATTGAAGAAAAATTGCTTAAGATTGATGATTTGGCTAGGAATGTTGATATAATTTCTCTTGATGTTGATTCTTTGAAACTTAGATTTATTTTGCCTAAGAATGATATCAATGAGTCTCTCAAAGCCATGAGAATTTCCATTGATGAGTGCAAAGAAAGAACCGCTAGGATGCGTGCTAAGAAAGATGCCTTTATAAAAGCGTGTTCTTCTAGTTCCGTTGAAAATAATGATGAAGATCTAAAAGTTATTGATGTGTCCCCTATTAAATCTTTGTTTTGCAATATGAATCTTGATAATGATGGGACTGAATATGATCCACCTTTACCTAGAAGGCGTTCCAACAATTCAGAATTTGTTTATCTTGATGCTAAATTTGATAAAAGTGGGATTGAAGATATTAAAACCCTAGATGTTGCTAAACCCACTATTATGGCTTTCAAGGAATTTAACTATGAAAACTGCTCTTTGATTGATTGTATTTCCTTGTTGCAATCCGTGCTAAATTCTCCTCATGCTTATAGCCAAAATAAAGCGTTTACTAAACATATCGTTGATGCCTTGCTGCAATCTTATGAAGAAAAACTTGAATTGGAAGTTTCTATCCCTAGAAAACTTTATGATGAGTGGGAACCAAATATTAAAATTAAAATTAAATACCATGAATGCTATGCTTTATGTGATTTGGGTGCTAGTGTTTCCACGATTCCAAAGACTTTGTGTGATTTGTTAGGTTTCCGTGATTTTGATGATTGCTCTCTAAACTTGCACCTTGCGGATTCCACTATTAAGAAACCTATGGGAATAATTAATGATTTTCTTATTGTTGCAAATAGGAATTATGTTCCCATAGATTTTATTGTTCTTGACATAATTGCAACCCTTCATGTCCTATTATTCTTGGTAGACCTTTCCTTAGAACGATTAGTGCAATTATTGATATGAAGGAAGGAAATATTAGATTCCAATTTACATTAAGGAAAGGCATGGAAAACTTTCCTAGAAAGAAAGTTAAATTACCTTATGAATCTATTATGAGAGCCACTTATGGATTGCCTACCAAAGATGGCAATACCTAGATCTATTCTTGCTTGTTATGCCTAGCTAGGGGCGTTAAACGATAGCGCTTGTTGGGAGGCAACCCAATTTTATTTTTATTCCTTGCTTTTTTCTCCTGTTTAGTAATAAATAAATTACCTAGCATCTGTTTTGGTTGTGTTTTTTGTGTTTAATTAGTGTTTGTGCCAAGTAGAACCGTTGGGAAGACTTCGGGAAAGTCTTGTTGAACTTGCTGTAAAAACAGAAACTTTAGCACTCACGAGAACTGCTGTAATTTTTATTTGGAAAGCGATATTTAGTTAATTCCTTTTTAAGGTGATTAATAGATAAATTCCTCACTTCCAGCAATTAATTTTATAATTTTTGGGGTTCCATATATTGCACTAGCTACAGATTACTACAGACTGTTCTGTTTTTGACAGATTCTGTTTTTCGTGTGTTGTTTGCTTATATTGATGAATCTATGGCTAGTAAAATAGTTTATAAACCATAGAGAAGTTGGAATAAATTAGGTATAACACCAATATAAATAAAGATGAGTTCATTACAGTACCTTGAAGTGGTCTTTTGTTTTCTTTCGCTAACGGAGCTCACGAGATTCTCTACTTTAAGTTTTGTGTTGTGAAGTTTTCAAGTTTTGGGTAAAGATTTGATGGATTATGGAACAAGGAGTGGCCAGAGCCTAAGCTTGGGGATTCCCATGGCACCCCCAAGATAATTTAAGGACACCTAAAAGCCAAATCTTGGGGATGCCCCGGAAGGCATCCCCTCTTTCGTCTACTTCTACCAGTAACTTTACTTGGAGCTATATTTTTATTCACCACATGATATGTGTTTTGCTTGGAGCGTCTTGTATGATTTGATTATTTGCTTGTAAGTTTACCACAATCATCCTTTCTGTACACACCTTTTGAAGAGCCGTATATGATTTGGAATTTGTTAGAATACTCTATGTGCTTCGCTTATATCTTTTGAGTTATATAATTTTGCTCTAGTCCTTCACTTATATCGTTTAGAGCATGGTGGTGGATTTGTTTTATAGAAACTATTGATCTCTCATGCTTCACTTATATTATTTTGAGAGTCTTAAATATCATGGTAATTTGCTTAAAATCCTAATATTCTTGGTACACAATACTAATAATAAAACTTTCTTATGAGTGTGTTGGATACTATGATAAGTTTGATACTTGATAATTGTCTTGAGATTTGAAGATGGTAATATTAAAGTTGTGCTAGTTGAGTAGTTGTGAATTTGAGAAATACTTGTATTGAAGCTTGTGATTCCGGTAGCATGCACGTATGGTGAAACTTTATGTGATGAAGTCGGAGCATGGATTATTTTTTGATTGCCTTCCTTATGAGTGGCGACCGGGGACGAGCGATGGTCTTTTCCTACCAATCTATCCCCCTAGGAGCATGCGCGTAATACTTTGCTTTGATAACTTGTAGATTTTTGCAATAAGTATATGAGTTCTTTATGACTAATGTTGATTCCATGGATTATACGCACTCTCACCCTTCCACCTTTTCTAGCCCCTCTAATACCGCGCACCTTTCGCGGGTATCATACACCCAGCACATACCTTCCTCAAAACAGCCACCATACCTACCTATTATGGCATTTACATAGCCATTCCGAGATATATTGCCATGCAACTTTCCACCGTTCCGTTTATTATGACACACTCCATCATTGTCATATTTTTTTTGAACCTTTTGAATAGTAGGAGAACCTCCCACTGTTATGCTTGTATTAATATGGTGATGTACAATTTACATGGTGTCTATACATGTGTCAACACCCCAATTGGGGTGTGATAGGGAGCTAGACTAGAGAAGAAAGGATGATAGGGATGAGATGTTTATGCTTTTCCTTGACCCTATAGGTTAGGAGAGAGAAATCTTTCTTAAATCTGTCCAACCAAGAGAGTTTTGTTGGAACAATCCCCTGAAGTGTTTATTGTTGTGTTCCTTCCATAAGCTCCATGCCGCAAGCAAGAACATCTCCATGAATAGAGGTCGATTCCAGTGTTGTTTGGCCATAGCCACATTATGAAGGCATGCCATTCCTTGTGGCCAGGAGAGGCCCAGACTTGTCCAACAATCAATGCTGAAACGACATTCGAAGAACAAGTGTTCCAAGGTTTCCTCAATTTGTAATCCACAAAGGATACAATTGTGGTCTTCACCAATATTGTAAAGGCGTCGTTTGAGCATATTCCTGGTATTAAGACGGTCAGCCAAAAGCAGCCACCCGAAAACCTTAATTTTCATGGTGGATCTTGACTTCCAAATCCAGCCAAAGGCCTCATGTGCTCGAACCTCTCTGTAGTAGAATGTATAGTATTTATGTGCTGTGAATTGATTTGATCCCCATGCATATATCCAAGCATCTGCATCATCGGATAAGGTAATCATGGCCAAGTCAGATTGCATTTGCCGAACTTTAGCGTGAGCTTGCTCTGAAAGTCGAAGGTGAAATGCCTCTCGCAATGTCGTGATGGACAATAAATCTTTGACCGATACATCTTCATTGATAGTGTAAGAGAATGCGCGAGGATAGCTATCAGCAATAATGTTGTCTGTCCAAGAGTCTTTCCAGAAAAGAACATTCTTGCCATTTGCTACCTGGACAGTGGAGATCCCCCTATAAACGGGCATTAGCTTTGTGACATCTCGCCACCAGAAAGATCCACATGTGTCTGAAGCGTGTGGTATGAGGTTAGAGTAATATGTATTCCAGATTAGCCGGACCCAAGGCACGTCCCACCTATTATAGAATTTATGTAAGTATTTGAGTAAGAGGGCGTCTCCTTATGTTCTGAGGTCAATTACACCTAGGCCACCGCATTCCTTGGGTTGGCAGACCATGTTCCAGGCGGCTATGGAGTTGCATTTGTCACCATGCTCAGTTTTTTTAGTCCACAAGCACCTTCTTCTAATCTGGTCCAGCAGTTCAACAATCTTGGTTGGCAATCTGAGTGTGCATAGAGCAAAAATGATCAACGAAGTTATTACTGAGTTGAGTAGGGATAATTTGCCACCGTAGGATATCATGTTTAGAGTGGCAGTTAGTCTTCTTTCCATGGAACAAACCAGTGGCATGAGCTCGATAATTGTTGGACGTGTAGTTCCAAGTGGAAGGCCCAAATAGGCAAACGGTAACTTGCCAATGACACATCCAAAGATATTTGCTATTTGCCGAGTTTTTTCCGTGTCACAATTCATTATGATGAGAGTGGATTTATGAAAATTTATTTTCAACCCAATGGACGTGGCATAGTCATTTAAGATGTCCTTGATGGTTGTAGCTTGTTGGGTGCATGCGGGCATAACCAAGATGGTGTCGTCTGTGTATTGAATTATAGGATAATCCTTCTGGTGTGGGGATGGGAACGACAGGTGAATCAAGTTGCGCGCAAAAGCATCATTTATGGCAGCTTGCAAGAGGTCGGCCGCATGAACAAAGATTAGTGTGGAGAGAGGGTCCCCCTGCCTCACACCACATTTGCAGTAGAATTGCCGACCAGGAGTGCCATTAAGAAGTACTGAAGATTTGCCCGAGGATAAGATGCATCGAATCCATCCTAGCCATTTGTCGTTGAATCCCATGCTTTTCATAATTTCAATCATTGCCTCATGTTCAATCGTATCAAATGCTTTGGCAAAATCTAACTTGAGAAGCATGATTTCCTTTCCGGAAGATTGACATTGATATATGTATTCGTAAGCTCATGCGAGACAATCTTGTATAGTTTGTCCTTTAAGAAATCCATATTGATTTTTGTGCACAATTTTGAGGATGACTTTTTGAAGTCTATTAGCCAATATTTTTTTGACAACTTTGAGACAACAGTTGAGAAGCGTTCGGTCGATAGTCATTGATGGACTCAGGAGAGCCGACTTTGGGGATGAGCATGATGAAGCCTTCATTAATGCTTTCCAAATTGAGCTCTTCATTATGGAATTGATTGCACAAGTTATAAAAGTCATTCTTGATGATTGGCCAGCATCATTTTAAGAATTAACCATTAAAGCCGTCCGGACCAGGGGCTCTGTCGGCGGGCATTTCTCTAACAACTTTGTCGATCTCTTCATTTGTGAAAGGAATGGTCAGCTCATCGAGTCCATTGCCTTTCTTGATTATTCTGGCAAGGTTGAATTTCATATTGCAGGGTCATGATGTTCCCATCCTTTCTTTAAATGTTTGAAAGATTATAGACTCTTTTCCTGCATGATCCTCCACCAAGGTGCCATCTAGTGTTGCTAGAGTAGCAATGTTGTTCTTCCTATATCTTTCAGAGGCCAAGGCCTGGAAAAATTTGGACGGCTCGTCCCCGAACTTGACCCATCTGATGGTGCACCGCTTTTTCCAATAAGCTTGTTGATATCGTAATAATCTTATGATGTGTGCCATGAGAATTCTTCAAAAATTAGCTTCAGGTATGGATAAAGTCCGTTTATTTTCAAGCTCATCAAGCTCACAAAGGGATTTATTTGAGTTCTCAATAGCCACTGATAGCTTAGATATACCTTTGCTCCAATGTTTAAGGTCACGTCTAAGTGTTTTGAATTTTTAGCACAGAATGGTGGCAGTACTTGAGGAGTGCACTGGTTTAGCCCAAGAGGATTCAACAATTTGCATGAAGCCCGGATGTTGGACCCAGAACGATTCGAAGCGAAATAGTTTTGATTTAGGGATTTTTGTTTCAATAGTCACCACACAGGGAATATGATCGGAGACTGGCTTACCGAGTGGTTTAACCAAAGTTTTTGGGTAAGACGTGGTCCAATTGGTGCTCGTAAAAAACCAATCCAATTGTTCTAAAAGAGGGTCAAGCTGCATATTGTTCCACGTGAAGGAACGTCCCTTGATAGGTAATTCAATGAGGCTTTGGCAGCGAATGAAGTCATTAAATGTGTTCATGTCATTAATGCTGCCTCCTGGTTTATTACGATTGTCACGGGCACGTACAAAGTTGAAGTCGCCCACAAAGCGCCAATCTTCAGTTGAAGGAATATTGAGTGAGCACAACCACGGGCAAGGACCATAGACATTAACCAACGTCCAATATTGCGCCGATTGAGTTGATTTGAAACGTGTGACCAGTGCAAAATCTTCAGATAGAAGCACGTTAGCCGAGAAAATAGTGCTATTCCAAATGGTGATAATACCCCCCGAAGCCCCCCGAGAAGGTACAAACGCAAATTGATCAAAGCGACGAGGGCAGCAAGACTTAATGAAAGACAAATCAAATGATGGTTTCTTAGTTTCTTGCAAACATACCACCGCACAGCCACTAGTCTTTTCCATCCTTCCATACTTGCTAGCCTCTTCGGTAGCGTGCATTGCCCTTTCTCACATTGAGAGTTGGCGCAAACTTCGCCGGTGCATCCAAACCCCGTGAAATGATATGCTCTTTCACACATAAACCTCCTTATATCTTCCTCAAAACAGCCACCATACCTACCTATTATGGCATTTCCATAGCCATTCCAAGATACATTGCCATGCAACTTTCCATCATTCCGTTCATCATGACACATTCATCATTGTCGTATTGCTTAGCATGATCATGTAGTTGACATCGTATTTGTGGCAAAGCCGCTGTCGGATTTCGGGTTCCGGCAGACCCTTGAGGTTCGAACACTGGGGTGCGCGCGGAGATCACGCCTTCAACCGCCTCGTCTCGCAAAGATCTAAACTACTAAAAGAACTGCGCAAGAGACACAAGATTTATACTGGTTCGGGCCACCGATGTGGTGTAATACCCTACTCCAGTGTGTGGTTGGTGGATTGCCTCTTGGGGCTAGAGATGATGAACAATACAAGGAAGAACAGCCTCGCGAGGGTCTGTTCTTGGCTGGGGCGATGAACTGCTGGGAGGAGTTCAGTCACCTTTCTCTCTCTCTCTCTCTACCAATCCCTCGACTGATCGAACCGACCGAACCGATTGTCGAACCCCTTGCTATGTGGGTGGCGACTCCTATTTATAGAGGCCCTGGTCCTCTTCCCAAATATTGAGCGGGAAGGGAGCCAACAATGGCGGGCTAATTTGAAGGGGGACAGCGAGTACACTTATCCTGACTAAAGTTGGTCTTCGCCTGCCAAAGGCTCTGGAGATGACGCCGTGCTGGGCTCCATGGTGACCTTCGTCTCATAGTCCTCCTGGTCCTGGTCTCGTTGCACCGAAGTGGCAACCTTTGCCTGATGCCTCGTTACTCCGCGGCTGCGCTTGTCTCCTTTGCACCAAAGAGGAAAGAAGGACGCTGCGCGCGCTGGCGCCCGCCTGGCATCCTGAGTCATCATGGCTTACGTCATAGGCACCTCGCGAGGTACCCCACCTTGAACTCTCCGCTTCCTCGCGAGCCAGCCTGATGAGGCTTCGCCTGAGGATGCGCCGTGTCGTCCGCCTCTCGAGGCTTGGCCCCTCGCGAGGGTCTTGAGTCTTGTGTTGATGAAGACGGGCCGCGATGGGCCCCCATTCGAGCCACGCCGCAGGCCGCAGGCAGGCAAGTCTTGGGACCCCCGTTCCCAGAACGCCGACAGTAGCCCCCAGGCCCAAGGCGCGCCTGGACTTGGCCGTGCCGAGAGGCGAGAGGGCAAGGGCGAAGCACCGTGGGCCCTAACAGCCTGCGGCCTTGGGTGCCACGTGGCGGTTGATTGGACGTGGCGTCTCCACTTCCCCATGGCGCCTCGGTGGTCGCGCGAGTTGGATGAGTCCCTGCATGCAGATCGTGTTATGATTTACCTGTGATCGTGGAGGCCGGCGGTTGGCCTTCGCCGGCTATAAGTACGGCACCGCGCGTGCCCTTCCGGTCCATCTCTTCTTGCTCTCTCCTTCACCTCAGTTCTTGCTCCGTCTTGGTGCGATGGCTCCAATCCGCCGGTTCTCTGCAGCAGAGAAGGGAAAGGCTCCTCGAGAGGGGCCAGACCCTCTCCCACCGAAGAAGCGGCTCGTCCTTTGCAGCCGGGGCGAGGAAGACCGTCAGGTGGTGGCGAGGCCCTGGCGCGAGCGGGCTCCGCCGGGGTTCCCGCTTCCCTTGTTTGTCCACGTCGAGGGCCCCGAAGGCGCCGATGCTGATCCCCGTGGTCAGCGCCATCGCAGGCGCCGTCGGGTCACGAAGGCGCGCGTGGTTCCTCCCGGAGTCCATGCCGAGGGCTCCTCCCAAGAGTTCGTGCTCCACGTCGTCATTCCCCTCCAGTCCTGGATCCGTCTGCCTCCCTTCTTCGCCTCCATCGTTCCTCTAGGAGGGCCCCTAGAGCTCTGGCTGCAGCACGCCGACTGCAGCGACCCTCGCGACCGAGGCGGAGGTCGTGGTCGCCGCCCCGGGCGAGGTCTTCATGTCCCGCGGCTGGAGAGAGATCGCCCGGGTCTGCAGGGAAAGGGGCGTCTTCGCTGTTCACCTGGAGTATGATGGCGCTGTGGTGATGGTCCTCAAGGTCTTCGACGCGATCGGGCGTCGGCTGGAGTGCTGCCGCGGGAGAGGTGGCCAGGACCTCGCCCCGGCGAGGGCTAGGCCCGCCGACCACTCCCTTGGCGGAGGCGCCGGAGGGTCCAGCGACTCCAGCGAAGGCTTCGCGACTCTGGAGACGAGCGACGACAGCTACGAGCCCCCGAGTCGGCGCCGCTCCCGGAGCAGGGCGGACTCGTCAGGCCGTCGCCGACCCTGATCTGGATGTGGTTGGTGCCGGCGCCTGACGGCCCACTGTTGATGATGGCATCTTTTGCTGGAGCTCGCGTAGTTAGCGTTCTTTAGGATCCGTTCCCTGCGAGGAATCGAAAATGCGCCCGGTGGGGGCTTGTAAGGTGTCTGTAGTCCCGTTTGTTAATATATGTGACCTTTTGCCATGGATCTGTGCGAGTCGCTAATTCCGTCGTAGTTCAGCCTTCCCTTTCGCACCTCGCGAGGGCTTGGTGCTCTGCGTCGACAGGTCCCAGTCCTAAGGTGGCGTCAGCCGTCGCTGGTATTCCAGGTCGTGATGCCGTGGTCAAGGCCAGGAGGTGAGCGACCCGAGGTCCGGTAAGAGCCCCTGAGTCGCGATGCTCAGGAGGTCCCCTTTGGCGCCCAAGCAGCCATCGTTTGGTGAGAAAGGGAAGCAACGTCACTAGTATGGAATTGCTTTAGGTGCGGGGGTAGTGCCACGGTAGCCAGTGCTTTGGGTGATAACTTATCTTGAGGATAGGGGATCACTCCTGGTGCGCCGTCGGGTCCGCGTGTAGGCAGGAGCGGAATCGCTCGGCAAGGTCCTCGCGAGCCCCTTCTCCCTCACCTCTGCTCCCCTTTCTGCTCTACATCCTCGGGTCCCGGCCCTCGAGCTGGTCTCAGCCGTCGCTGGTATGCCAGGTCGCGATGCCGTGGACAAGGCCAGAGGGTGAGGGCTGGAGAGCCAGTAGGAGCCCTAAGTCGCGATGCTCAGGCACCCCCCCTTTAACGTGCAAGCAGTTCACGCGGGCGAGGGTGAAGGGAGCCTCATGAGGGCCTTGGCTGGCGCAGTTCCCTCCAAGGATCCTGCGGAGTCATCACAGACAGAATATGGGGTTGCCATGGCAGTCATTAGTCGGTTGTTAGTCACTCAAGAGTTTGTTGGTTGGAGCGGGTGAGGTGTATCAGGGCACCCGTGAGCCAGCGCGGGACTCACGAGGCCCTACCTCTAGGCGGGTTGTGCCTGGCACTGGGCCATGTCTTGAGATGCGTTCCTGCAGAATTTGGTTAGATGCCGGTACTCTACGTCCTCGGGTCCCGGCCCTCGAGCTTGTCTCAGCCGTCGCTGGTATGCCAGGTCGCGATGCCATGGACAAGGCCAGAGGGTGAGGGCTGGAGAGCCAGTAAGAGCCCTGAGTCGCGATGCTCAGGCACCCCCCTTTAACGTGCAAGTAGTCGACATGGAGAAGAAGGGTTGCCGCGAACGGGCATCAAGTAATCAAGCATTATAGGTGAATGCATAGTTGGAAATAAGCGCGATGGAGATACATGCCGCTGGGTCTGGCCCGAGCGGCTTGGGGATGATGTGGCCCGAGGGGCGCCCCCAACAAAGCAGACTAATCGACCGAAAGGTAAAAGCAGATACATGCCGCAGGGACGTACCCACGCGGCCTGGGAGTGATGCGACCCTGGGAGGGCGCTCCCAGCTGGGAATGAGGCTTGGAAGATGTCACCTGAGAGTGTCATCGGCGAAGTGGCATTGGTGCAGTAGACTTGGTGGGCTGCGGAAGCCGATCCTCACGAGCCCCCAGGCCCCGGGGCCTCGGGAGGCTCCGGAGGCGCTGGTGGCTCCTCGCGAGTTGTCTTCATCTCCGCCAGCACCGCGGAACGCCTTTCTTCCTGAGCCTCCACGATGCCCCTCGCGAGGCGCTGGCATGCCGCAGCCATGCTCGGCAGGCCGTGAGGCATGCGAACATAGCTGTGGGGTGGACCTCCGCAACGCCTCACTCGCGAGGGCCAGAGGCGCTCCGTTGTGGCGATCTGATTGAGCCCTGGTGCATTGACGCAGATGCGTAGCCCACCATCCTCGCCTGGATGTGGGGCCACAACTGGTAGACGATGGCAACCTCTCATGATCCTTGACTCCCGTAGCTCCTAAATGGCCTTGCTGACAAACTCCCACTGGTCCGGCCTTCCTTGCCTGGCTCCTTCTCGAGGGAAACGTGCTTCAAAGCACGCCTCCACGTGGTGCCCAAGCGCCTCCCTCGTGACCCTGGCTAGGTCGGTGGCCCTCCAGGTGAGAGCCCCCGAGCCCTGCCTGAGGAGGGCACTGGGCGCGCTTTCCTATGCGATGGAAGGAGGGTCCTCCCGGGCAGACACGGGCCCTGAGGGGCCTGCCTCCCGAGGGGCTGAGCCTGGCGACATCTTCTTCTTCTTGGGGGTGGTCTCAGGAAGCCTCCTGCTTCCGCGATCTGGGTCTTCTAGCGACGCGGCCTGAAAGGCTCGCTCCAGGGAACACACTGCATCTCTCTCTTCACAGGGCACCGTGATGATGCTGCCACTTCCGGGCATCTTGAGGACGTTGTAGCCGTGGTGAGTCACGGCCATGAACTTGGACAGCGCTGGTTACCCTAGGATGGCGTTGTACGGCAGGCGGATGTGGGCAACGTCGAAGTCGATGAGCTCGGTGCGGTAGTTGCTGCGGGCCCCGAAGGTGACAGGGAGGCGGACCTGCCCGATCAGGACCGTGGAACCGTCGGTGATTCCGGAGAAAGGCTTGGTTGGCTGAAGCTGATCATAGGGCACTTGGAGATTGTTCAAGGTTTCCACGGACAGGACGTTGAGCCCTGCCCCTCCGTCGATGAGGGTCTTGGTGACCAGCACGTTGCTGATGACTGGGGAGCAAAGCATCGGGAGGACTCCGGCTGTGGCCGAGCACTTGAGCTGGTCTGCTGAGCTGAACGTGATGGCGCACGCCGACCACTTGAGGGGGCGCGTTGCTTCGAGCTTGGGGAGAGCTGCATTCACCTCGCGGGCAAACTTCTTGAAGACACATTGGGAGGCTGGGGCTTGAGCTCCGCCCAGGATGCAGGCGATTGCGCGTGGCTCTTGGAAGCCCCCAGCCCCCTCGTCTTGGTGGCGGTCTTCATTCCTTTTTGGTGGAGGCGGCAGAGGAGGTAGGCCTGCGTTGCTGTGAGGGCGATCCTCACGAGGCTGGTCCCTCCAGTCCCCCTTGCGAGGCAGGTCCCGCCAGCGATCCTCGCGAGGTTGGTCGATCCACCCCTGGCGCGGGCCGCGGTCTTCCCAGCGTCCTGGGTTTCTTCCTCCTTCTCGGCTGTAGCCCCGGTAAGCACGGTCGGGGCGACGGCCGATCCTTCCTTCTCGCACGGCGTGAAGCTCTTGACATTCATTGGTGTTGTGGGTGTGGAGGTCGTGGTACACACAGTACCGGTTGCTTCTGGAGGAGTCGGGCAGATGCTTGCCCCGCTTGGTGTCTGGTTCGGCTGCGAGTACGGCAGCCCCCTTGCGCTTCACGTCCTTGGCCTTGGGCTTCTTCTCTTCTGGGTCTGCGGTAGGCAGCTCGAGGAGGGAGAGACGTCCCTCCTCAGCCCTGGCGCACTTGTTCGCCAAGTTGAACAGCTCCAGGGAGGTGCAGAGGTCCTCATGCATCGCTAGCTCCTCCTTCATCTTGACGTCGCGCACGCCATCGGAGAAGGCCGAGATGATGGCCTCCTCGGACACCTTGGGGATCTTGAGGCGCGCGCTGTTGAAGCGCTGGATGTACTTTTGCAGGGTCTCTCCGGGTTGTTGCTTGATGCAGCGCATGTCGCTCACGGCAGGTGGCCGGTCGCGAGTACCTTGGAAGTTGGCGATGAAGAGGGTGCGCATCTGGTCCCAGGAGGAGATCGTGCCTGGAGCCAGGTTCAGGAGCCAGGTGCGGGCTCCTTCCTTCAGCGCCATGGGGAACCAGTTCGCCATGACCTTCTCGTCCCCGTTGGTAGCCTCGATGCCCAGCTCGTAGAGCTGGAGGAACTCTGCGGGATCAGTTGTGCCGTTGTAGCGAGGGGGTAGGTCTGGCTTGAACTTGCTGGGCCACGCGACGCTGCGCAGCTCGGTGGTGTAGGCGCGCAGCCCGCGGTGGCCGCGAAAGGCTTCGGTTGGTGGAGAGCTCGGTCTTGAGGGTCCCCACGCGTTGCAGCTTGGAGCAGAGCGGGGTCTTGGCGTGCCGGAGCTGGAGCAGGGAGTGCCCGGGCAACTCCTTGCGGGCGTGGGATTTCTTGGCAGCTCCATTCTTGCTGCGCTGGCACCTGGCGGAGCAGGTTCCGCCCAGGGGCCACGCGCCTTGGAGCCACGGCGTCTTCTTGGAGGGGAGGCGGCTGGTACGCCCCCGGAGCTTCATTGCCCGCGCGGGGCGAAGTGCGGTGCAGCGGGGCGGATGGCGCAGGAGAGCCCCCTGCGGCGCGGACGAGCTCGGCGACGCGGTCGAGCCACTCCTCGTAGACGTCGTCGACGGGGCGGTAGCGCAGGAACTCGTTTGCCGCGATGAGCGCAGCTCGAGCTTCCAAGGGTGCGCGGAGCGTGCGGGACGAAGATCCAGCTGGTGTGAGCGATGGAGTAGCGGTGCGGCTGTCTTGCCGCACGGACGGGTGCTGAGACGATGCCTGCTGCTCGCCCCCCGCCGGGCCGGTGGCGGCGTTGACAGCGGGCGACGGGGAACGACGAGGGCGCCCACCGACGGGAGCCGTCTGGGCGACGCGAGAAGCGATGGCGGCCCGGCGCTCGGCGGGCCCGACGAGCGTCAGACATGGATGTGACGGTCGGCGGAGGGCGGAGTGGTGGAAGATGAATTCCGGCGCACCCCTACCTGGCGCGCCAAATGTCGGATTTCGGGTTCCGGTAGACCCTTGAGGTTCGAACACTGGGGTGCGCGCGGAGATCACGCCTTCAACCTCCCCGTTTCGCAAAGATCTAAACTACTAAAAGAACTGCGCAAGAGACATAAGATTTATACTGGTTCGGGCCACCGATGTGGTGTAATATCCTACTCCAGTGTGTGGTTGGTGGATTGCCTCTTGGGGCTGGAGATGTTGAACAATACAAGGAAGAACAGCCTCGCGAGGGTCTGTTCTTGGCTGGGGCGATGAACTGCTGGGAGGAGTTCAGTCACCTTTCTCTCTCTCTCTCTCTCTCTCTCTCTCTCTCTCTCTCTCTCTCTCTCTACCAATCCCTCGACTGATCGAACCGACCGAACCGATTGTCGAACCCCTTGCTATGTGGGTGGTGAGTCCTATTTATTGAGGCCCTGGTCCTCTTCCCAAATATTGAGCGGGAAGGGAGCCAACAATGGCGGGCTAATTTGAAGGAGGACAGCGAGTACACTTATCCTGACTAAAGTTGGTCTTTGCCTGCCAAAGGCTCTGGAGATGATGCCGTGCTGGGCTCCATGGTGACCTCCGTCTCGTAGTCCTCCTGGTCCTGGTCTCGTTGCACCGAAGTGGCAACCTTTGCCTGATGCCTCGGTACTCCATGGCTGCGCTTGTCTCCTTTGCACCAAAGAGGAAAGAAGGACGCTGCGCGCGCTGGCGCCCGCCTGGCATCCTGAGTCGTCATGGCTTACGTCATAGGCACCTCGTGAGGTACCCCGCCTTGAACTCTCCGCTTCCTCGCGAGCCAGCCTGATGAGGCTCCGCCTGAGGATGCGCCGTGTCGTCCGCCTCTCGAGGCTTGGCCCCTCGCGAGGGTCTTGAGTCTTGTGTTGATGAAGACGGGCCGCGATGGGCCCCCATTCGAGCCACGCCGCAGGCCACAGGCAGGCAAGTCTGGCGACCCCCGTTCCCAGAACGCCGACAGCCACCATTCATAATTCTTTCATACGTGTCACTCTTGATTCATTGCATATCCCGGTACACCGCCGGAGGCATTCATATAGAGTCATATTTTGTTCTAAGTATCGAGTTGTAATTGTTGAGTTGTAAGAAAAATAAAAGTGTGATGATCATCATTATTAGAGCATTGTCCCAGTGAGGAAAGGATGATGGAGACTATGATTCCCCCACAAGTCGGGATGAGACTCCGGATGAAAAATAAATAAAAAGGGAAAAGAAAGAAAGAAAAGAGGCCATAAAAAGAGAGAGAGAAAAGGCCCAAATAAAAAAGTGAGAGAAAAAGAGAGAAGGGACAATGCTACTATCCTTTTACCACACTTGTGCTTCAAAGTAGCACCATGATCTTCATAGTAGAGAGTCTCTCATGTTATCACTTTCATATACTAGTGGGAATTTTTCATTATAGAACTTGGCTTGTATATTCCAATGATGGGCTTCCTCAAAATGCTCTAGGTCTTCATGAGCAAGCAAGTTGGATGCACACCCACTTAGTTTCTTTTTGAGCTTTCATGCATCCGTTGCATGGCAATCCCTACTCACTCACATTGATATCTATTGATGGGCATCTCCATAGCCCGTTGATATGCCTAGTTGATGTGAGACTATCTTCTTCTTTTTGTCTTCTCCACAACCACCACTCTATTCCACCTATAGTGCTATGTCCATGGCTCACGCTCATGTATTGCGTGAACATTGAAAAGGTTTTGAGAATGTCAAAAGTATGAAACAATTGCTTAGCTTGTCATCGGGGTTGTGCATGATTTAAATATTTTGTGTGGTGAAGATAGAGCATAGCCAGACTATATGATTTTGTAGGGATAACTTTATTTGGCCATGCTATTTTGAGAAGACATAATTGCTTAGTTAGTATGCTTGAAGTATTATTATTTTTATGTCAATATGAACTTTTGTCTTGAATCTTTTGGATATGAATATTCATACCACAATTAAGAAGAATTACATTAAAATTATGCCAAGTAGCACTCTGCATCAAAAATTCTGTTTTTATCATTTACCTACTCTAGGATGAGCAGGAATTAAGCTTGGGGATGCTTGATACCTCTCCAACGTATCTATAATTTTTTATTGCTCCATGCTATATTATCTACTGTTTTAGACATTATTGGGCTTTATTACCCACTTTTATATTATTTTTGGGACTAACCTATTAACCGGAGGCCCAATCCAAAATTGCTGTTTTTTGCCTGTTTTAGGGTTTCAAAGAAAAGGAATATCAAACGGAGTCCAAACGGAATGAAACCTTCGGGAACGTGATTTTCTCAACAGATAAGACCCAGGAGACTTGGACCCTACGCCAAGGCACATAACAGGAGGCCACGAGGTAGGGGGCGCGCCCTACCCTACTAGGCGCGCCCCCACCCTCATGGGCTGCCTGTTGCTCCACCTACGTACTTCTTCCTCCTATATATATTCACGTACCCCCAAACGATCAGAACAGGAGCCAAAACCCTAATTCCACCGCCGTAACTTTCTGTATCCACGAGATCCCATCTTGGGGCCTGTTCCGGAGCTCCGTCGGAGGGGGCATCGATCACGGAGGGCTTCTACATCAACACCATAGCCCCTCCGATGAAGTGTGAGTAGTTTATCTCAAACCTACGGGTCCATAGTTAGTAGCTAGATGGCTTCTTCTCTCTTTTTGGATCTCAATACAATGTTCTCCCCCTCTCTTGTGGAGATCTATTCGATGTAATCTTCTTTTTGCGGTGTGTTTGTTGAGACCGATGAATTGTGGGTTTATGATCAAGTCTATCTATGAATAATATTTGAATCTTCTCTGAATTCTTTTATGTATGATTGGTTACCTTTGCAAGTCTCTTCGAATTTTCAGTTTGGTTTGGCCTACTAGATTGATCTTTCTTGCAATGGGAGAAGTGCTTAGCTTTGGATTCAATCTTGCGGTGTCCTTTCCCGGTGACAGTAAGGGCAGCAAGGCACGTATTGTATTGTTGCCATCGAGGATAACAAGATGGGGTTTTCTTCATATTGCATGAGTCTATCCCTCTACATCATGTCATCTTGCTTAAGGGTAAGGCGTTACTCTGTTTTTAACTTAGTACTCTAGATGCATGCTGGATAGCGGTCGATGAGTGGAGTAATAGTAGTAGATGCAGGCAAGAGTCGGTGTACTTGTCTTGGACGTGATGCCTATATACATGATCATGCCTAGATATCTATACCTATACTAATTACAGACTCCCAAGAAACTACCACGTTAATCAGTAATTAGGAGTTGTTAATCTGGTGCGGCCGAGTTATTACGGTGTAGATCAACCCATCTATCTACGGTGTAGATCAACCCATCTATCTAATCCTCGACTTTTTTGTCTTCTTAATTTTGATTTGGTGGGTCCGAATTATAATGGTTCAGATCCAATCTGTTTTTTTTGCAGGGAAGATCTAATTCCTATGTTAATTAGAGAAATTTATAAAACAGAGGCCATTGATTTGGTGGTTCAGATCTATTTTTTTTTTGCAGTGAAGATCTAATTCCCTACAAATAATCATCAATGGAAGCCCGCAAGAAAAAATGTCCAATCCCACCCCACGTGACCTAGGCCCTGTCTCCTCATGTGAAACTTCTTCTGAGACCCGATCCCCCTTGCCTCGCCTTCCTCCTCCCTATGGAACCAAGGAAACAAAAACTTGAAATCGCAGGCAGAAATCGCATGTGCCTCATGAATCCTCCTCCGATTGATCCAGCAGCAAGGCATAGAAGCCTCCTCTTCGTGTGGCAATGAGTTCAATCAGGCAGCAAACCACACGTGGCTCATGAATCCTCCTCCGATTGATCCAGCAGCAACGCATAAAAGCCTTCTCTTCGTGTTGTTCTTCTCTCCCGTATGTGTTGAATTAATCTTGCAAAAAAGCGTGGCTGGGATGCACATGACGAGCTTCATCCTCTGTTGACACTACAGTGCTTTGAGAAAATCAAGGACTCTCTCTCTCTCTCTCTAAATAAGCCATGGTGGATCCACCATCTCCAAGATCATTCCCACTGTAACCTTTGAATCTACAAAGCTTCAAGTTCGATTAGGCTGGATGCCCACCATGCATGTTTCATCCAAGCAGCAGGAGCTTGAATTCACGGTCCATGACTTCCACGAGGACAATATCAACCTCCAGGTATGTTAGTCCTACCATCGCACCAAGTGTTCATATTATGCCGATGTCCTCTAGCCAGATCGTCCAAGTATCCCTCCCCCATCTACGTGCTCACCATGTGTTTGAATGCTTGCCTAGGAAAACACTGATTTCAGGTAATTAATTTCTTTTGGCTCGACCGTGCAGATTTACAGTTCAATGTTGACAAAATCAGGATACTATGTGTGTAAGATATACTCACTAAGTAACAGTAACATATTGCCGTTTCTGTTTCTCCTGCACAACCTGTAGGCCACCTAGGTATATATGCCTCACATATATATGTACAATTCCACCCTACGTCCGCTCTGTTTCTCACATAACCATTGCCGTGTTTTGAGAATTAGATGTAAGATATTGCTGACATCTCCTTCCAGGAAAGAGGAAAAGTTTACGGCAAATCAAAGCCACTTGATGATGCTGATCTCTCTCTGTCCAAGGTTTGTAGATTTATAAAACTTGGTTACTGCTTGAGTATATACTACTACTCTTTTTAAAAAATTGGTAACTTGCAAGTAATCTAACAAATGAAAGCAGAATTAGTTTTTCTTAACTTTATTCAGACTGACTTTTTACAAGGATAATTGAGAGGTGCAGTGCTGCAGGATGCAGCTTTGGTAGCATTGTTAGTGTAATTTCAACATTGTGAGAAATATGGTGCATGTGAAATGGGTATCAAGGGTTCATTCGTTGGCTCATAGTCTAGACGTAGATGTGTCGGCAACGTGTCCGCAACTGCCGTATAAGATCAAAATGAAGTATTAGTTGACGTCTGTGTCTATGCTTTTATTTGCCCACGTTTCTCCGCAGGCTAAGCAGACATATGTTGCCTAAGCATGCTCGACATGATATGCAAACATCCTGCCAGCCTAGCTTGTGTTGTAGGGCGAGACGTGCAAGGCACATGTGGCCTGGCATAGTCGAGCAGAGCAGCGGCACAGTTGGCAAAGAACCATGGTGATGTCACCTATTGTTGCTCGTGCAATAGAGCTTTCAGGCTAAAGCAGTTTACACGGAATGGCGCGGCCGAAGCCAGTTTGACGTCCGTGTCTGCCAGTATTCTGACCTTAGTACTCACTACTTCAGGTAATATTTTTTGTTATGATTACTTATTTCTAATGATACCTCAAATGGCCTATAGATGCACACTTTCATTGATCTGTGCTGCATCCGTGATTCTTTATTTAGTTAATTATCATGCATTGTACATTAGATTGCCTTCTCTTTTTCATTTCATGTGTTTAAGATCTGCAATTCAGATGTCTATTTATTCTTTAATAGTAGTTGTGAGCTTCACAAATAAGAGGCCTCTGCATGTCCATTATCTTCAGGTTATAGCAATACATAATTTTATCCAGAAAATATACTGATATACTGCTGAAAAAAATTATATGCTGAGTGCTTTGGTATGCGCCGAGAGCCCAATCATGGACTCTAGGCAGAGACATTATCCATTATCCATTTTTACTTTGTTATTCTATTGCATTTGTGAGATTCTAATTTTAAGCTTGAATAACTTTTCGTCCATTGGTATCAATCACCAAATTTTATAGTGTCAACTTCGTATGGATGATCAAAGAAATTACGTTTCTTTACCATGTTTCCTTGCATTTAATTTAAGAATCTGTGTACTTACCTTCAATGTTGTGCATGTTACAATGGTTTGTGAGGTTGAGACAAATTTAGTGCCCTTTTTGTCAATCATTAGTTTTCCAACATGTTTTTTCTATAACAACTGAAGTTCAATTTGGAGTTGAGCTATAAGTTTTCCTGATTGTTGTTATTTATCTGATTTCATCATTTTCAGCTAAAATAGTAGACCATTATTCTTGACCAAACTTCAAAAGGATTAGGTTATGAGAAAGGGGATATAGCTACTTTGACATTTCTCAAATTAATTACTTCGGATGTAAGGTTGTAAGCATCATGATACATATGTTGCTGCGTTGTAATGTGTTCATTCTCCTCCTTTCTCATTCATTGGATTTACCTTGCACATTTAAGTTGTATTAAGCTAGGTGATATTATCTCTCCGTCCCTTGATCAATAAGACCATTATATTAAGGTAAGATGTTGTATGCCAATATGTTTTGCTGTCTATGACTGATATGTGATGTATTTGATAGCTAGGAAATAATTGTACTAGAAGCTCACTATTAGAAGTTAGTATCATTCTACTAATGAGTATTGCCATTTATGATGATTGAAACGTAAAGATTAGATTTTTGTATTCGCCATGATTGTCCAATATATGAAAATGTATCAGTATATTTCTCGAATTATTGTCTTTTATTAGGTGATCAAACTGCAATGTGCTTAAACGATTTTCCTGTTGTTGTGGTTAGGTGGGATATTTGCTCCTCTAAAATAGTTCTCTATGATAGAGCTAAAATTTGTGAAATTTTATGTTGTCCAAAGTCTTTGCAGTTCGCATTGTTATTGTCATAATATCTTTGATTTGAAATTTTAATGTAGAAATAAAAACAGACCGCTCCTATAAATCTAAATACGAAATACAGGATTGTGGTTTATGCTTTTTTACTCATGTTTGAAATACTAGCCTACTGCATAATGTCATATAGAGCTAACATGGCCACCCCAAGGTCCGTCATATGGGTGCCCGAAAAAATATGCATGTTCCTCTCCTTCCATATATTCCATACGGCATAGACGGGCCTCCCACTCCTCCACTTACGGACATCCTTTGATGATGAAGCAGTGATGTCATCCCACCAGTTGGAATATTGGTCACAGGCATGTTCTCACCCGTCTAGGCTCACATCCATGAATTTCCATGTTCACAAAACACATGCATGATGAGCAATGCTTCTACGCTTTATAATAACATTAATGTGTATTAGTTCTAGACCATGCACAAGTTTTTCACTAGCTACTAATTGTTTTGTGCAGTTTTCCAGATGTGAAATAAATTATGACACAAATGTTCTAAACTGGATGATGTACTCTAAATCCAATGGTTTGTGTACTAATATAAATGGGTACACAAAAACCATGTTGCGCCTTACATGAAAGTTTATGTTTGCTCCACAATAAAACGATTAAGTAATTTCATAGAAATAATAACAACTTAATTGTATTTATATAAAAGTTATATGCTAACATTCTAAGTAGGCTAGCTCGTGCGCATGCACGGGTTGACGACTAGTTCTCATAATTATGCTCAATTCTATCAATTGCTCAACAGTAATTTGTTCACCCACCGTAGAATACTTATGCTCTCGAGAGAAGCCACTAGTGAAACTTATGGCCCCCAGGTCTATCTTTATCATATTGTTCTCCTACTACTTTGCTATTTATTTTGCCTTTATTTTACTTTGCATCTTTATCATAAAAATACCAAAAATATTATCTTTATCATATCTATCAGATCTCACTCTCGTAAGTTGCCTTATAGGGATTGACAACCCCTATTTGCGTTGGTTGCGAGGATTTATTTGTTTTGTGCAGGTGCGAGGGACTTGCGCGTAACCTCCTACTAGATTGATACCTTGGTTCTCAAAAACTGAGGGAAATACTTACGCTACTTTGCTGCGTCATCCCTTCCTCTTCGGGGAAAACCAACGCAGTGCTCAAGAGGTAGCAAGCAGCCACATAAAATTCACAACAACAAAGTAGAGGGCGTCTAACTTGTTTTTGCAGGGCATGTTGTGATGTGATATGGTCAATACATGATGCTATATTTTGTTGTATGAGATGATCATGTTTTGTAACCAAGTTATCGACTACTGGCAGGAGCCATATGGTTGTCGCTTTATTGTATGCAATGCAATCGCTCTATAATTGCTTTACTTTGTCACTAAGCGGTAGCGATAGTCGTATAAGGAATAATTGGCAAGACGACAATGATGCTACGATGGAGATCAAGGTGTCACGTTGGTGACGATGGTGATCATGACGGTGCTTCGGAGATGGATATCACAAGCACAAGATGATGATGGCCATATCATATCACTTATATTGATTGCATGTGATGTTTATCTTTTATGCATCTTATTTTGCTTTGATTGACGGTAGCATTATAAGATGATATCTCACTAAATTTCAAGATAAAAGTGTTCTCCCTGAGTATGCACTGTTGCCAAAGTTCGTCGTGCTGAGACACCACGTGACGATCGGGTGTGATAAGCTCTACGTCCATCTACAACGGGTGCAAGCCAGTTTTGCACACGCAGAATACTCGGGTTAAACTTGACGAGCCTAGCATATGCAGATATTGCCTCGGAACACTGAGACCGAAAGGTCGAGCGTGAATCATATAGTAGATATGATCAACATAGTGATGTTCACCATTGAAAACTACTCCATCTTTCGTGATGATCGGACATGGTTTAGTTAATTTGGATCACGTGATCACTTAGATGATTAGAGGGATGTCCATCTAAGTGGGAGTTCTTAAGTAATATGATTAATTGAACTTAAATTTATCATGAACTTAGTACCTGATAGTATTTTGCTTATCTATGTTGTTGTAGATAGATGGCCAGTGTTGTTGTTCCGTTGAATTTTAATGCGTTCCTTGTGAAAGCAAAGTTGAAGATGATGGTAGCAAGTACACGGACTAGGCCGTAACTTGAGGATTATCCTCATTGCTGCACAGAAGGATTGCTAGAAGCACCGTTAGGTGTACCACCTGCATCGGCAACTGCAGACATTCTGAATGCCTGGCAGTCGCGTGTTGATGACTGATAACCCACAAGTATAGGGGATCGCAACAGCTTTCGAGGGTAGAGTATTCAACCCAAATTTATTGATTCAACACAAGGGGAGCCAAAGAATATTCTCAAGTATTAGCAGCTGAGTTGTCAATTCAACCACACCTGGAAACTTAGTATCTGCAGCAAAGTGTTTAGTAGCACATTAATATGATAGTGGTGGTAGCGGCAACAAAAGTAAAGACAACTAAAGTAATACTTTTGGTATTTTGTAGTGATTGTAACAGTAGCAACGGGGAAATAAATAAGCGTAAACCAGTATATGGAAAACTCATAGGCACCGGATCAGTGATGGATAATTATGCCGGATGTGGTTCATCATATAACAGTCATAACATAGTGTGACACAGAACTAGCTCCAATTCATCAATGTAATGTAGGCATGTATTCCGTATATAGTCATACGTGCTTATGGAAAATAACTTGCATGACATCTTTTGTCCTACCCTCCCGTGGCAGCGGGGTCCTATTGGAAACTAAGGAATATTAAGGCCTCCTTTTAATAGAGAACCGGAACAAAGCATTAGAACATAGTGAATACATGAACTCCTCAAACTATGGTCATCACCGGGAGTGGTCCCGATTATTGTCATTTCGGGGTTGCCGGATCATAACACTAGTAGGTGACCATAGACTTGCAAGATAGGATCAAGAACTCACACATATTCATGAAAACATAATAGGTTCAGATCTGAAATCATGGCACTCGGGCCCTAGTGACAAGCATTAAGCATAGCAAAGTCATAGCAACATCAATCTCAGAACATAGTGGATACTAGGGATCAAACCCTAACAAAACTAACTCGATTACATGATAAATCTCATCCAACCCATCACCGTCCAGCAAGCCTACGATGGAATTACTCACGCACGGCGGTGAACATCATGAAATAGGTGATGGAGGATGGTTGATGATGACGACGACGACGAATCCCCCTCTTCGGAGCCCCGAACGGACTCCAGATCATCCCTCCCGAGAGGTTTTAGGGCTTGGCGATGATTTCTTCTCTCTGATTTTTTTCTCTCCGAAAGCAAATATATAGAGTTGGAGTTGGCGTCGGAGGGCATCCAGGGGGCCCACGATGTAGGGGGGCGCGCCCTAGGGGGGCGCGCCCCCCACCCTCGTGAGAAGGGTGTGGCCCCCCTGGTCTTCATCTTTGGCGAGGATTTTTTTTATTTTTTCTAAGATGTTCCGTGGAGTTTCAGGTCATTCCGAGAATATTTGTTTTCTGCACATAAAACAACATCATGGCAATTCTGCTGAAAACAACGCTAGTCCGGGTTAGTTCCATTCAAATCATACAAGTTAGAGTCCAAAACAAGGGCAAACGTGTTTGGAAAAGTAGATACGACGGAGACGTCTCAACTCCCCCAAGCTTAAACCCTTGCTTGTCCTCAAGAAATTCAGTTGACAAACTAAAAGAAAGAAAGAAAAACTTTTACAAATTCTTTTTGCTCTTGTTGTTGTAACTATGTCAAGCCAGCATTCAAGTTTTCAGCATAGATCATAACTAACCACATTTGCAATAATTCTCAGGTCTCATGATTACTCATATCAATAGCACAATCAAATAGCAAGCCATAATAATAAATCTCGGATGACAACACTTTCTCAAAACAATCATAATATGATATAACAAGATGGTATCTCGCTAGCCCTTTCTGAGACCGCAAAACATAAATGCAGAGCACCTTTAAAGATCAAGGACTGACTAGACATTGTAATTCATGGTAAAAGAGATCCAATCATAGTCACACCCAATATAAATTAACAGTGATGAATGCAAATGACAGCTGTGCTCTCCAGCTAGTGCTTTTTAATAAGAGGGTGATGACTCAACATAAAAGTAAATGGATAGGCCCTTCGCAGAGGGAAGTAGGGATTTGTAGAGGTGCCAGAGCTCGGTTTTGAAATAGAGATAAATTGTGTTTTGAGCGGTATATTTTCATTGTCAATGTAACAACTAAGAGATGGCGATATCTTCCATGCTAAACACATTATAGGCGGTTCCCAAACAGAATGGTAAAGTTTATACTCCCCCTCCACCAACAAGCATCAATCCATGGCTTGCTCGAAACAACGAGTGCCTCCAACATACATCAGGTCCCAGGGGGAGTTTTGTTTGCAATTAATTTTGATTTAGTTTGCATAAAGCATGGGACTGGGCATCCCGGTGACCAGCCATTTTCTTGTGAGTGAGGAGCGGAGTCCACTCCTCTTGAGAATAACCCGCCTAACACGGAAGATAAGGACATCCTTGATTGATACATGAGCTATTCGAGCATACAAAACAAAATGATTATTTGAAGGTTTAGAGTTTGGCACATACAAATTTACTTGGAACGGCAGGTAGATACCGCATATAGGTAGGTATGGTGGACTCATCTTGAATGACTTTGGGGTTTAAGGGATTGGATGCACAAGCAGTATTCCCGCTTAGTACAAGTGAAGGCTAGCAAAAGACTGGGAAGCGACCAACTAGAGCGCGACAACAGCCATGTACATGCATTAAATTAATAAACATTGGATGCAAGCATGAGTAGGATATAATCCACCATGAACATAAATATCGTGAAGGCTATGTTGATTTTGTTTCAACTACATACGTGAACATGTGCCAAGTTAAGGCACTTAAATCATTCAAAGGAGGATACCACCCCATCATACCACATCATAATCATCTCAATAGCATGTTGGCACACAAGCTAAATCATTATAACTCATAGCTAATTGTCGGAGTAAATAGCCATGGGTAGCCTAGCCGGCTTCCCCTGGCCCTTCTGAAAAAATTACGAGCCCGTACGGCTCTCAAGAACCCAAGACGTGGGGCCGCCCTCCCCTTGCTGGCCGTCACCCAGGCCGGCTATCGGAAGGCGGCCCGACTTTAGCCCTCGCAAAGGAAGCCACGGGAGGGCCGGCTTCGAGAAGCCGGCCGCGAGAAGGCCGATTCCAAGAAGCCGGCTCCCACAAAGCGGTCGAGACCGTACCCTCAAAGTTTGCATCCCCCTAACGGTGATGTGACGGGGCACGACTATAATGAAGCCTGCCACCCCCGAATCCCGGAGCACGACCGGCACAGTGCGCCGTACGGGTGACCATGACCCGTCCGGCGCAACACTGTTGCCATGTTGACCCTGATGACATCCACGATGGACTACCAGTACAGCCCACGGGCGGTGGGCCCCCTCGGGTAGAGAGACACCCGAAGGCGGCCACGCCTTCCCCAGTCGGCCCAAGACAGAGCCGGCTCCCCGCAGCCGGCTTGCCGCCTCCCTCGAAGGAGACATCCCATTAAGGAGACAAGACGCGGTGAGGCTACAGCAATCGCCCGCCGGGCGGCGGCACTGTAGCCACGCTTACCTCGACGAAGCCCACGTCACCAAGATAGAGCAACAGTAACCAGCCGCCGACAAGGTTCTGGACAGTGGGGCCTGCCTATCGACCAAGGGGCCGGCAGCCAGCGGGACCCACCTGTCGGTGGGCCCCAGTAGTCGGCGCAAAAGCCGGCGAGCGCAGTCACAGACGACTGGGCCCCGCGCCCAGTCGGATTACCATTGTACCCCCGGGGGGTAGGCCTATATAAGCCCCCCGGGGCACCCACGCAAAGGGTTCGACCCCCAGCTAGATTTAGACACCACACAAGGAGAAGAAGAAGGCCAGCCGTGCCCTTCTTCCTCCTCCCACCAAACAGCTCAAGGAGCATTGTGTAGTTACTTGTCCATCTAGTGATCATGCGGAGACCCCGCAGAGCAGCAGTAGGGGTGTTATCTCCACGGAGAGCCCCGAAGCTGGGTAAGATTCGCCGGCGTGCATGTCTTCGCCTCATCCCGTTTCCAGGCACCGGCGATGTCTTACTGGCTCCCACAATGATAAGCCACCCGTTGGCATATGTCGCACCTACCACCCGACACTAATCAAGCATGGCACAAGCAACTACGATCTCTAATTGTCATTGCAAACATGTTTATTCATAATAAGCTGAATCAAGAACGAGGGACTCATCATATTTACAAAAACAAAAGAGGTCGAGTTCATACCAGCTTTTCTCATCTCAGTCAGTCCATCATATATCATCATAATTGCCTTTCACTTGCACGATCGAACGGTGTGAATAATAATAAGAGTGTACGTGCATTGGACTAAGCTGGAATCTGCGAGCATTCAATAAACATGAGAAGACAAGGCAATATGGACTCTTGGTTAAATCAACAATAATGCATATAAGAGCCACTTCAACAATTTAATTATGGTCTTCTCCTACTGAGCCCCAAAGAAAAGAAAAGAAATAAAACTATTTACACGGGAAAGCTCCCAACAAGCAAAAGAAGAACGGGAAATATTTTTGGGTTTTATTTTTAATTATTACTACTACAGCAGAAAAATAAACTACTACTAATTTTTTGGTTTTTCTTAAGGTTTAACAAACACACAAGAAGAAAGCAGGAAAAGGAAACTAAACTAGCATGGATATTACAGTGAAAAAGTATGAGCACCGACATCTAGTAATGAGTGTGTGTGCACATAAATGTAATGTCGGTGAGAAATATGTACTCCCCCAAGCTTAGGCTTTTGGCCTAAGTTGGTCTATGGCCACGGCTGGCCTGTCGGATATCCATAATAATAGTTGTCGGGGTCGTACTGTGATGAGGAGGAATAGTTGGGATCATACTGATGTGCAGCGGTTATCGCCTGCTGAGCTGCAGCATGGAGTCGAGCTGCCTCCGCTCTCCTCTCGTACTCTTCTGCCTCTTCTCTGGTAATAACATATCTTCATTTTGTCTGTGAATCAAAGAAGGCAGGAGCAGGGAGAGTAATACGGAAAACACGTCATTTATCAAAAATTAAACGATATAAGAGAGGTGATTCAGGCCTCTCGACAAACTGCTGCGAAGACATAGAGTCATAATCTAAATATGCAGGAGGGAACTCCGTATCACCCTCACGAATGTCTATCTCAAGAAAATGAGCTAAGCGGGTTGCATAAATTCCTCCAAAGAAATCTCCATTATGTCTATTATGATGCAACCTACGAGCTACAATGGCTCCCATATGATAAGATTGGTCTCCTAACACAGCACTCCTAAGAATGCTAAGATCAGGGACACACATGTGACATGCTTCATCCTTAGCATTTATGCATCTACCGATGAAGAGAGCAAAATAATGTATAGCAGGAACGTGAATGCTCCCTATGGTAGCCTGCGTTATATCTCTAGATTCCCCCACAGTTATACTAGCAAGAAAGTTTCTAAATTCAGATTTAGGGGGATCCCTAACACTACCCCATGATGGAAGTTTGCAAGCAGAAGTGAAATCCTCTAAGTCCATGGTATAAGATTTGTCATAGAGATCAAACATGACTGAAGGAGAATTACGCGAAGATGAATACTCAAACCTCCTCACAAATGAACTTGTGAGATCATGATACTGGGGGCATTTGTTAGCCTCAAAATCCTCAAGACCGGCATTACAAAAGTAAACCAACTTCAATAAAACTGATAGCAACTACTCCTACAAGTGTCTAGAGCCTAAATCAAGCATTAGAACTACTTGGAACCATATAAATTTGACATGCAAGCTCAAGAACATGGTCACCTATGCAGCAAAAATTTGCAAAGAATAAAGCACTAGAACAAAAACTAATTGGACCAATGAAGGAGTCACATACCAAGGAACAATCTCCCCAAGCAGTTTTGCGAGAGGTGCTTTGAGCAAGGAGATCGAAAATCACAGCAAAAGTGGCTGGAACTCGTGCTTGACTTGGTTTTTCGGGTTTGTATGAGACAGAGGAAGAAGATGGGTGCTGGGATAAGCGGAGGAGGGCCACCATGGGCCCACAAGGCAGGGGGGAGCGCCCAAGAGGGGGGGGGGGCGCCCACCACCCTCGTGGCCAGGTGGCAGCTCCTCCCGTGGTAATTTTTGCACTGTAAATCCTCAAATATTACCGAAAAATCATATTAAATTGGCATGGCATTCTGAGGACTTTTATTTTTGGGATATTTTTATATTGCACGGATAAGTCAGGAAACAGACAGAAAAAATACTATTTTACTTTATTTAATGTAAATAACAGAAAGTAAAAGTGGGGTACAGAAGGTTGTGCTTCTAGTTTCATCCATCTCATGCTCATCAAAAAGAATCCACTAACAAGGTTGATCAAGTCTTGTTAACAAACTCATTCCGATAATCATGAAACCGGAGAAATTTCGAATAACACTAAGTTACCTTAGCGGGGATATGCACATCCCCTATAATAAGTATATCATATTTCTTTTTGACAGTAGGAAGAGGAAATTCAAAACCTCCAAGTATAATCAATGGAATTTTTCCAATGGAGTTGATACTATGAACTTGAGGTTGTTTCCTCGGAAAGTGTACCGTATGCTCATTACCATTAACATGAAAAGTGACATTGCCTATGTTGCAATCAATAACAGCCCCTGCAGTATTAAGAAAAGGTCTTCCAAGAATAATAGACATACTATCGTCCTCGGGAATACCAAGAATAAAAAAGTCCGTTAAAACAGTAACGTTTGCAACCACAACAGGCACATCCTCACAAATACCGACAGATATAGCAGTTGATTTATAAGCCATTTGCAAAGATATTTCAGTAGGTATCAACTTATTCAAGTGTAGTCTATGATATAAAGAGAGAGGCATAACACTAACACCGGCTCCAAGATCACATAAAGCAGTTTTAATATAATTCCTTTTAATGGAGCAAGGTATAGTAGGTACTCCGGGGTCTCCAAGTTTCTTTGGTATTCCACCCTTAAAAGTATAATTAGCAAGCATGGTGGAAATCTCAGCTTCCAGTATCTTTCTTTTATTAGTAATGATATCCTTCATATATTTAGCATAAGGATTTGTTTTGAGCACATCAGTTAATCTCATACGCAAAAAGATAGGCCTAATCATTTCAGCAAAGCGCTCAAAATCCTCATCATCTTTTTTCTTGGATGATTTCGGAGGAAAAGGCATGGGTTTCTGAACCCAAGGTTCCCTTTCTTTACCATGTTTCCTAGCAACAAAGTCTCTTTTATCATAACGTTGATTCTTTGATTGTGGGTTATCAAGATCAACAACAGGTTCAATTTCTACATCATTATCATTACTAGGTTGAGCATCATCATGAATATCATTATTAATATTTTCATTAGGTTCATGTTCATTACCAGATTGTGTTTCAGCATTAGACGTAGAAATATCATTTGGATTATCAGGTGGTTCGGCAATAGGTTCACTAGAAGTTTGCACAGTTCTATCATTTTTCTTCTTCTTCTTTTTAGAAGAACTAGGAACATCAATATTATTTCTTTGAGAATCTTGCTTGATTCTCTTAGGGTGGCCTTCAGGATACAAAGGTTCTTGAGTCATTTTACCAGTTCTAGTAGCCACTCTAACAGCATAATCATTTTTCTTACTATTCATTTAATCAAGCACTTCTTTTTGGGCCTTAAGTACTTGTTCTGCTAGGTGGTAACCATAGAAGCATGTTTGCTAACAAGTTTAAGTTCACCTTTAATATTACCCATATAATCACCCAAGCATCTAATCATATAAGCATTTTCTTTTAATTGTCTACCAAAATAAGCATTGAAGTCGTCTTGCTTAAACATAAAGTTATGAAACTCATCCAAGCACTGACTAGCAATTTTAGTAGGAGGAACTTCAGCTTTATCATATCTATAGAGAGAATTTACCTTTATTACCTGTGTCGGGATATCGGGATCAGGAGGTTCTTCAATAAATAAAGAATTAAGATCATATGTTTCTTCAACCGGCGGTATATTAAGACCATGTATTTCTTCAATAGGAGGTAAATTCTTAACATCTTCAGCTTTAATACCTTTTTCTTTCATAGATTTCTTTGCCTCTTGCATATTTTTGGGACTGAGAAATAGAACACCTCTCTTCTTCGGAGTTCATTTAGGAATAGGTTCAGTAATTGGAGCAGGAGCTGGCTCAGGAGGTGCCCAATTATTTTCATTTGTCAACATATTATTCAATAGGATTTCAGCTTCATCCGGTGTTCTTTCCCTGAAAATAGAACCAACACAACTATCCAAGTAATCTCTGGAAGCATCGGTTAGTCCATTATAAAAGATATCAAGTATTTCAGGTTTCTTAAGAGGATGATCAGGCAAAGCATTAAGTAACTTGAGAAGCCTCCCCCAAGCTTGTGGGAGACTCTCTTCTTTAATTTGCACGAAATTGTATACTTCCCTAAAAGCAGCTTGTTTCTTATGAGCAGGGAAATATTTAGCAGAGAAGTAATAAATCATATCCAGGGGACTACGCACACAACCAGGATCAAGAGAATTAAACCATATCTTAGCATCACCCTTTAATGAGAACGGAAATATTTTGAGTATATAAAAGTAACGCGATCTCTCATCATTAGTGAATAGGGCAGCTGAGGGAGTCCTGGATTAGGGGGTGTCCGGATGGCCGGACTATACCTTTGGCCGGACTCCTGGAATATGAAGATACAAGATTGAAGACTTCGTCCCGTGTCCGGAAGGGACTTTCCTTGGCGTGGAAGGCAAGCTTGGAGATACGGATATGTACATCTCATACCATTGTAACCGACTCTGTGTAACCCTAGCCCTCTCCGATGTCTATATAAACCGGAGAGTTTTAGTCCGTAGGACGAACAACAATCATACCATAGGCTAGCTTGTAGGGTTTAGCCTCTCTAATCTCGTGGTATATCTACTCTTGTACTACCCATATCATCAATATTAATCAAGCAGGACGTAGGGTTTTACCTCCATCAAGAGGGCCCGAACCTGGGTAAAACATCATGTCCCCTGCCTCCTGTTACCATCTGGCCTAGATGCATAGTTTGGGACCCCCTACCCGAGATCTGCCGGTTTTGACACCGACATTGGTGCTTTCATTGAGAGTTCCTCTGTGTCGTCACTTTTAGGCCCGATGGCTTCTCCGATCATCAACAACGATGCGATCCAGGGTGAGACTTTTCTCCCCGGACAGATCTTTGTATTCGGCGGCTTTGCACTGCGGGCCAATTCGCTTGGTCATCTGGAGCAGATCGAAAGCTACGCCCCTTTCCATCAGGTCAGATTTGGAAGTTTGAACTACATGGCCGACATCCGCGGAGACTTGATCTTCGACGGATTTGAGCCACAGCCGAGCACGCCGCACTGTCACGATGGGCATGATTTAGCTCTGCCGCCGAGCAGTGCCCTGGAGGCCGCACCTGTGTCCGCTCCGACCCCTACCTCGGAGCCGATCACACCAACCGAGGATGGGTGGTTAGACACCGCCTCGGGGGCTGCAATCTCTATGACGATCGAGCCGAACACCAACCCTATTCTCTGCAAAGCCCGTGACTCCAAGGAGCCGGACTCCTCTCCATACTCCGAGCCCTCCGCGCCCCGACCGATCGAACCCGATTGGGCACCGATCATGGAGTTCACCGCCGCAGACATCTTTCAGCACTTGCCCTTCGGCGATATTCTGAATTCACTAAAGTCTCTCTCTTTGTCAGGAGAGCCCTGGTCGGACTATGGTCAGCAAGGTTGGGATGCAGATGATGAAGAAATTCAAACCCCACCCACCACCCACTTTGTAGCCACTATCGATGATTTAACCGACATGCTCGACTTCGACTCCAAAGACATCGACAGTATGGACGCCGATGCAGGAGACGATCAAGAACCAGTGCCTATAGGGCACTGGAAAGCCACCTCGTCGTATGATATATACATGGTGGACACCCCAAAAGAAGGCAATGGCGATGGAACAGCGGAGGATGACCCCTCCAAGAAGCAGCTTAAGCGCCCCCGTCAGCGGCGCCACTCTAAATCCCGCCAAAACAAAAACGGTGATTCCGGGACGGGGGATAATAACACCCCGGACAGTGCCGAAGATAACCACCTCCAGCAAGAATCAGCACAGGAGGATAGAGAAGCCAGCTCTCATGAGAGAGCGGCAGACAGAGAGGTCGAGGACGATAATTATATGCCTCCCTCCGAAGATGAGGCAAGCCTCGACGACGACAAATTTGTCGTTCCGGAGGATCCCGTCGAACAAGAGCGTTTCAAACGCAGGCTTATGGCCACGGCGAGTAGCCTCAAGAAAAAACAGCAACAGCTTAGAGCTGATCAAGATTTGCTAGCCGACAGATGGACTGAAGTCCTTGCGGCCGAAGAGTTTGAACTCGAACGCCCCCCCCCCCCCCCCAAGAGCTACCCAAAGCACAGGTTGCTACCCCAATTAGAGGAGGAAGCACTTAAACCTACATCACCAGCGCATGATGCGGCCGACCGGCCACCCCGTGGCCGCGACAGAGAGGCCTCTTGGCCCTCCACTCAAGTCGCACCCCGGCGTCGCTCAAAAAATACCAAGGCATGGGAAAATGCGCCAGACCTGCGAGATATATTGGAGGACAAGGCAAGGCAAACAAGATCGATCTACGGATCACGTGGGCGCCCCACGGCACGAGATGGTACTCGTCACGCCGGATACAGTAAATCCGGCCGGGCCGAACACGGTAGACAAAGCTCGTTTGAGCTGCGTCGTGATGTAGCCCAATACAGAGGTGCCACACACCCACTATGCTTCACAGATGAAGTAATGGATCATCAAATCCCCGAGGGTTTCAAACCCGTGAACATCGAATCATACGATGGCACAACAGATCCTGCGGTATGGATCGAGGACTATCTCCTTCATATCGACATGGCCCGCGGTGATGACCTACACGCCATCAAATAACTCCCACTCAAGCTTAAAGGACCAGCTTGGCATTGGCTTAATAGCTTGCCAGCAGAATCAATTGGTTGTTGGGAGGACCTGGAAGCCGCATTCCTCGACAATTTCCAGGGCACTTATGTGCGACCACCAGACGCCGATGACCTAAGCCACATAATTCAGCAGCCAGAAGAATCGGCCAGACAATTCTGGACACGGTTCCTAACCAAGAAAAATCAAATTGTCGACTGTCCGGACGCAGAGGCCCTAGCAGCCTTCAAGCATAACATCCGCGACGAGTGGCTTGCACGGCACCTAGGACAGGAAAAGCCGAAATCTATGGCAGCCCTCATGACACTTATGACCCGCTTTTGCGGGGGAGAAGACAGCTGGCTAGCTCGCAGCAATAACATGACCAAGAGCCCTGGTAATTTGGATACCAAGGACAGTAGTGACAGGTCGCGTTGCAACAAGCAAAAGCACCACATTAACGGCGACAATGCTGAGGATACGGCAGTTAATGCCGGATTCAAAGGCTCTAAACCCGGTCAGCGGAAAAAGCCATTCAAAAGAAATACTCCAGGCCCATCCAGTTTGGACCGAATACTCGATCGCTCATGCCAGATACATGGCACCCCCAAAAAACCAGCCAATCACACCAACAGGGATTGTTGGGTGTTCAAGTAGACAGGCAAGTTAAATGCCGAAGGTAGAGACAAGGGGCTACATAGCGATGACGAGGAGGAGCCCCAGCCGCCGAACAACAGTGGACAGAAAGGTTTTCCCCCACAAGTGCGGACGGTGAACATGATATACGCAACCCACGTCCCCAAGAGGGAGTAGAAGCGTGCGCTAAGGGACGTATACACGATGGAGCCAGTCGCCCCAAAGTTCAACCCATGGTCTTCCTGCCCGATCACTTTTGATCGAAGGGACCACCCCACTAGCATCTGTCATGGCGGATTCACCGCATTGGTTCTAGACCCAATTATTGACGGATTTCACCTCACTAGAGTCCTTATGGACGGCGGCAGCAGCCGGAACCTGCTTTATCAGGATACAGTGCGGAAAATGGGCATCGATCCCTCGAGGATTAAACCCACCAGAATGACCTTTAAAGGCGTCATACCAGGTGTAGAAGCCAACTGTATAGGCTCAGTTACACTTGAAGTGGTCTTCGGATCTCCGGATAATTTCCGAAGTAAGGAGTTAATCTTCGACATAGTCCCGTTCCGCAGTGGCTATCACGCACTGCTCGGACGAACCCCATTTGCCAAGTTCAATGCAGTGCGGCACTACGCATACCTCAAGCTCAAGATGCCAGGCCCTCGAGGCGTCATCACGGTCAATGGAAACACCGAACGCTCTCTCCAAACGGAGGAGCATACGGCGGCTATCGCAGCGGAAGTACGAAGCAGCCTCTCAAGGCAATTCTCTAGTCCGGCCATTAAACATCTGGACACCGTCAAGCGCGCCCGGAGTAACCTAGACCAAGACCGCCTGGCACGTTCAAAGCAAGCGTAACAATGTGGCCCCAACCCCAGCCCTCGCGAACTTGCGAAACCAGTGCTGCGCGTACATAACTACGCTCTGGAAATACCATGGGCATAGGGGGAGGGGCACCATCACGGCACGCCCGGAACGCGGCTTAAACCGCATTAGGGGCTGCCGATTTCTTAAATTTTCTCTTATTTTCAGGACTCCATTCTTCGAAAGGCTTGTCCGGTAGTACAATTGCTGCACAAACGATACAACCAGGGAAGCAAAAAGCTACGCCGCACTATGGAACTCTAAGGTGGTCTCTATAACGAGCAGTATACCTATTTCGCATAACATTCCGCAGCTCGCCCCTGGAAAGGACATATTTGATAGTCCCATCTTTTCCTTATCGCACTATTTGTATCATTCTGCTTTGATCGCAGCTTTTTTAAATAAACAATGCATAGCTTCCGTCTATTGTTGCACTACGTTTTTTACGAATATATGTTCATTCATGACATGTTTCACCCGTACACTTTGGTACGGCCAATATGCCAGGGGCTTAAGTACCCCACGATACGGTGTGAGAAGTCCGAACACTTTCACAAGTGCAGCACCCCAAACTTATAGCATTATATGCATCAGCTCCGAATCATGTCTTGGGACAATAGTTGGGTTTGCCCGGTGTCGGTGTCAAAACCGGCGGATCTCGGGTAGGGGGTCCCGAACTGTGCGTCTAGGCCGGATGGTAACAGGAGGCAAGGGACACGAAGTTTTACCCAGGTTCGGGCCCTCTCGATGGAGGTAAAACCCTACGTCCTGCTTGATTAATATTGATGATATGGGTAGTACAAGAGTAGATCTACCACGAGATCGGAGAGGCTAAACCCTAGAAGCTAGCCTATGGTATGATTGTTGTTCTGTATGTTGTCCTACGGACTAAAACCCTCCGGTTTATATAGACACCGGAGAGGGTTAGGGTTACACAAAGTCGGTTACAATGGTAGGAGATCTGCATATCCGTATCGCCAAGCTTGCCTTCCACGCCAAGGAAAGTCCCTTCCGGACACGGGACGAAGTCTTCAATCTTGTATCTTCATAGTCCAGGAGTCCGGCTGAAGGTATAGTCCGGTCATCCGTACACCCCCTAATCCAGGACTCCCTCAGTAGCCCCTGAACCAGGCTTCAATGACGACGAGTCCGGCGCGCAGATTGTCTTTGGCATTGCAAGGCGGGTTCCTCCTCCAAGTACTTCATAGAAGATTTTGAACACAAAGATAGTGTCCGGCTCTGCAAAATAAGTTTCCACATATTGCCATAGAGAGAATAACATTTACACAAATCTAATCTGCTGACGTATTCCGTAGTGTGACACACCACGGCCAAGCCTTTATCCGAGTCGTTTCATTATCCCACCTCAGCGCGTCATGCGAGGTGGTTTCCTTGGCACGTCTTGTTAAAGCAGAGATCATGTCCGCTTATTCTGGGATTCTCATCAATACGGGTGTGGGTAACCCAACCGCTTCTAGGACTCCTAGATTATAGGCAAGTCCAAACGGACACGGAGAGGACGCTTGATATTCACCCTCTTTATAAAGGGACAAGGCTTTTATTTTTCCCTCCCGTGCTCAATCGAATCCTTCCCCCACCTCAAGCTCAAGCGCCCAAAGTTCAGGTCAGGTGCTCCGAACCTTCAGTCATGTCCGGATCTAGCCTTCAAGGCCGATGGGTGCCTTCCTCCGTCACGGAATAAGACATCAAAAAGTTGAGGGAGGCCAGATATCTGACCGCCGAGATTTTGCATCGGCTGCCTCCCCGAGGGCAGGCCGTCCCCACCCCCGAACCCAACGAGAACGTCGTGTTCGTCTCCCACTTCCTCTGAGGTCTAGGCCTTGCTCTGGATCCTTTCGTCAGGGGTTTGATGTTTTACTACGGGCTAGACTTCCATGATCTAGCTCCGGACTCCTTTCTTCATATCACGACATTTATTGTCGTGTGCGAGGCCTTCCTCCGGGTTACCCCTCACTTTGGCCTATGGCTCAAGACCTTTGAAGTGAAGCCGAAGATGATGGAGGGGCAACATGCAGCATGTGGAGGTGCCTCAATACACAAGATGACGGGAGCTCCGTGGCCCAAAGGTTCCATCCCAGAGGTGTCTAAATTGTGGCAACAGGAGTGGTTCTACATCACGGCTCCTAGAAGTGCCAAGTGGGCGGCCCCCCCGGTTTTCCGCTCGGGCCCTCCACCACAGCTGATGTCATGGATCAGCAGAGGTCTGAGCTGGGGTCCAGCGAAGGACGTGCCTATACTGCAAATCTGCATTCGAGGTCTCTTCAATGGAGATTTCAGTTTGGTTGCGGTAATACAAGTTATGCTGGTTCGTCAAGTCCAGCCTTGCAAATGCCGTCTCTTCACCTGTGGGAGTTCAATCCTGAGGGACCGCGTGTCATTCAAAATTTTCTCGGCCTGACGCACGAGGAGATGTACAAGTCATTCTTCGGACCTCAGGTGGAGTGTCTGGAAATCACCGAGGACGTGGGCCTGAGTAGTAACCGCGCCGCCGAACAGGTAAGGCATCTTCCGGCCGAACATACTATCTCTCCTTTGTTACGAAGTTATTTCTGAGAGTTTGCTTTTTGACCAGGACTGGCTAACAAAGGAGAAGTTGATTCGGTGTTTGGCCCCCTCCCTGAGGGTTTGGAAAATTCGGTATTGGAAAAGATGCTCCAGACCGCACCTTGCCCGGAGCCCTTGAAGGAAGATACTGTGGAGGATAATGCGGGCAGACACGGGCCCCCAATGCTGCCCATTCTAGCCGAGGGAGCGAGCGTCTCCATGAAGGAAGACGACCAGAAGACGAAAAGGACTGCACCCAGGGATTCGGAAGCCGAAGCTTCCAAATGGGAGAAGAAGTATCTACCTTGGGGGGCGCTGTTGCCGCACAAAGTCCATGGGGGGATCAATTCTCCCGCGAGTCGTAAGTGACCCGAAATACTTTAATAGTACAGATATGCCATCTTTTTCTTCTGAGAAAATAACCATCGCATATATTTTTGCAGTTCGGGCCTTAGCCCCTCTCAAATGAGCTCGTCTTCGGGGGATCTTCTTCCAGAGATGTTGGAGAGCGAAATGCCTCCTCCGGACTCCTCCGCTCCGGAAGCGGGCGACCCTGAAGTGTCATCGCGGAGGGCCTCTCCGAGTCCGGTGAGACCGGAAGATAATCCCATTGACCCCTGAAGCTCCCAGTGTCCGGCTCCCAAAGAGAGCAGACAAAAGAGTCCGGCACCGTATAGTGTGCGATCGGATGTTCTGAGGGAGTTGGTGGGGCGAGCGGCCATCTCAGATGAACACCGTGTGCTGATGAATACGGTGATGGAGAGAATATCGTCCGCCGAAAGCGGATTGCATGAAGCTTTTATGAGTCTACTAACAGGCTTTGAGGTACGTAAAAGAATGTATGATAGTCCTGCACATGCTAGGTGTGCCCTATGTAGATAGTAGCCCCTGAGACTCTGGTTGTCGTTGGAAGCGATGGCGAACAGAGGATCATATTCCCATGTAATAACCATACTACCTCTATGTGTAGGTGATGGAAGCTCCGGTGGCTAGCCGGACTAGCGAATTTGCCCATTTAGAACGGCAGTTGGATGCGGCAGACGCCAACATCGAGCTTGTTAACAAAAGGTTTGACGGGGCACAGGGTAAGTGTCATTATCTGGTAAAGGCCACATAGGAAGAGCAGCATGATGCCAGTATCTTTAATATGTTGTGACTGCAGATGGAGCTGCCACTGTTGAAGCCTTGCGGGCAAAACTTGCCCGAGCCAAGGAACAAGCGAGGTTGGGTAATGCGGCTGCTTTGAAGGTGGCCGAAGAGTTGCAAGCCGAGAAGGCCACGCATGGCGAGAGCCGAGACAAGATGGCCAAGATGGCCATAGAATTAAAAGCCGCCGCCGACCGTTGCCGGGTTCTTGAAAAGGAAAACCAAGCGAAGGCATCGCACCTTGAGAAGGTTGCTGCGACGAAAAAGGACCTCCGCTCTGCTATGAGGGCAAAGAAGGAGGAGCTGCGGGAAGCCGAGGATATTGTAGCTGGGAAAACCTTTATGTTGCGGAGGAAGTTCGGAGATCCACGGTATGCCCCCCTGGATCGGCTGTGGAGCTCGGAGGATGTGTATATGGATTTGGCAGCGAGCGCCACCGATGCGGCCAAGTACTTCCAGGGTCAGACGGTCCGTGGAGTAGACCAGCTGTTTTGGAGACAATTCCATACTCCCGAGCGTCCACTTTCATTGACTGACCAATTAGCCGAATGGGCTGAACTAAATAGGTTGTCCGGACTCTCCATGAGGTCTGTTGTGGATCAGTTATGGCCGGAAGGGTCAAAACAAAACAGCTATTTCAGCTTGGTGCAGCAGTTCCTTGACGTGGTGCCGCGCATTAATGCGATGAAGAGGTCGGCGTGCATAGAGGGCGCACGGATGGCCTTTGCCCGTGTTAAAGCATACTGGGCGGAGATGGATGCTACCACTGTTGCAGCGCGGGATTCGGCCATAGGTCGAAGGGCTGCTGAGCACTACTTTGAAGAAGTTCTTGAGGGTGCTCGTTTGATAGAGATCCAGTGCTCAAAAATATTATGTTTGAGTGATATGTAATCTCATTGTAAGCGCAATGCTTTTATAAATTTTTATAAGGCTATTTTTATACTTTTGCCTGAAAGTAATATGATGCCTCCTGGGCGGCCGTTTATGTATACATGTGTATAACCTGAAAGATTGCAGCCGTCGGCTTCAACCCTCACGCATATAATGCGGAGGTGCTCACAAAAACACGCGTTCACACTTAACCCAATGTCTTGGTCCTATTAAGGAGGTGATAGCGGAGCGAGCGAGGCAACCGGACTATAATGCTTTAGCACTTTCACTTAGCCATAGGAGTTTGACAGTGGGGCTACTAGATAGCCCCTGGTGGCTCCGCACTCTCCCGATCTCGGGGTGCGTACATGCCTGGCCGGAAAACGGCCCTTCGTTAAGGCGGAGGAATTCTAACATTCCCACAGGTCATCGAGTGGTTGACCAGTCTCACGCTATATCATGACAGTCAGTTTTCGGCTTTCTCTACTGAGGTGCTCGTCCGGATGAACCAGGGCACAATCGCAGTAGTTCTCCTGGTGCTACCTTAGCCGGTAAAGCGGAACGTAAGGCACCAAAACACAGGAGCCGGGCAAACCCAACATTTGACCAAAGACAATGATTCGGAGCTGATGCATATAGGGCCAAACTCGCGACGCCGAACACTCCCTAAGGTATTCGGTCTTTGTGGTATAAACCGGGCCTAAATAATGGCCTTTGTAAGAAGCCCCTTGTGTCCAGGTACGTGCATTGTTCTGGCGTGGCCACATGCCAAGACGTCAGCATCCTTCTCAACGGTGGATATGTATCAACAAGAGACAGTAAAAAAGGTTTACGCAGGGTCTTAATCTAAAAAGAATCCTTGGAGCGGGTCCCTGCTGCACGTCTGCGCCTGTGTCTCCGTTGTGCCGTATCCTGGACGGGTGTAGCACGATGATCGTCTGTAAAAGAGAGGAATTTAGGTGAAAAAGTTGTCGTGCAAAAAGATAGTTTGTTAAAGAAACCATGTATAATTCAAGGTGAGAAGAAATTGCCACTTGTCTGCGCGTGTTGAGCCCCTTGTATTGACAAATAGGGGTGTGACCGTTTATTCGGTATAAGTAGCGGCGCCGGACTCGATTAGTTGTGTCTGAGGTCTTGACGACCTATTGGATGCTTTCGCTGGTCCGGGCGCCTTTAGTGTGCGGCTGCCAAGGCAGCCTCACTCTCTTCGGCGCGCAGAGATCGCTTGATATTTCCGTGCACTGTAATGATGCCACGTGGACCGGGCATCTTGAGTGTGAGGGAGGCGTAGTGTGGTATTGCATTAAAGCGAGCGAAAGCTTCTCGTCCGAGCAGTGCTTGATAGCCGCTTTGAAACGGAGCGATGTGGAAAGTTAAATGCTCGCGACGGAAGTTATCGGGGGAGCCGAATATAACTTGTAGTAGGAGGGAGCCCGTACAATGAGCCCCTGGGCCTGGCGTTACTCCTTTAAAGGTAGTATTGCTATGGCGAATTTGTGTTGGGTCTAACCCCATCCCGCGGATTGTATCCTGATATATTAGGTTTAGGCTACTGCCGCCGTCCATCAAGACTCGTGTGAAGTGACATCTGCCAATTACTGGGTCTAATACCAGGGCAGCCCAACCATCGTGTCGGATACTTGCTGAGTAATCGCGATGGTCGAAAGTGATCGGTTGAGACGACCAGTGGCAGGACTTCGCGGTGACAGGCACTTGGGTATATTTTCCTGGGGTGTCGCGTTGTTTTTTCCCTTGATCACGTGTAACACGTTTACTGTTTTGACTTCTGGTGGAAATTTCTTTTGTTCCCCCGTGTCTTGCTTGGGGGCTCGTCCTCGTCTTCACTTGGTGTATCCTCCCCCTTGTGTATGGCGTTGAGCTTGCCGGACTGCTTGAAGACCCAACATTCTCTGTGGGTATGATTAGCAGGTTTACCAGGGGTACTATGGATCTGACATACTTGGTCCAGAATTTTGTTGAGGCTGGACAGTTCATCCCTGGTGCCTTTAGGGGGCGGCTTTTGACCTGGCCGAGAGCTTTTGAATCCGGCATTTACTGTCGTGCCCTTCGTGCTGTCTTCTTTATTCCGGCGTTTGTTATTGCTGTTGCACCGTGATTTCCCGTTTCCATCTCTAACTTCAGATGTACTAGGGTCGCTGGTGCTGCATCTGGCTAGCCAGCTGTCCTCACCCGCGCAAAAGCGGGTCATGAGGTTTGTTAATGCGGCCATCATTCTCGGCTTATTTTGGCCGAGGTGTCTGGCGAGCCATTCGTCACGGACGCTATGCTTGAAAGCTGCCAAGGCTTCGGCGTCCGGACAGTCGACAATCTGGTTCTTTTTAGTAAGAAACCTGTTCCAAAGCTTTCGGGCTGACTCTCCGGGCTGTTGAGTTATATGACTCAAATCGTCCGCATCCGGAGGTCGGACATAAGTCCCTTGAAAATTTGCCCGAAAGGCGTCTTCGAGCTCTTCCCAACTTCCAATGGAGCTTTCGGGGAGGCCTTTGAGCCAGTGACGAGCTGGCCCTTTGAGCTTGAGGGGTAAGTACTTGATGGCGTGGAGATCATCTCCTCGAGCCATATGGATGTGAAGGATGTAGTCCTCAATCCAGACCCCAGGGTCTGTTGTTCCGTCGTATGCCTCTATGTTTACGGGCTTGAATCCCTCTGGAAATTCATGGTCCAGCACCTCATCGGTGAAACATAGGGGGTGTGCGGCACCCCTGTAGCTGGGTGTACCGCGTTGTTCGGATGTTTGTTGTGTTGCATTGTATGCTGGGGCGCGCTTGCGTGGTCCATAGATGGATCTTGTTGCGCCGTCCTTTGGGTGCGAGCCCTCGCATGGGTCGCGTATTGTATTGTGAGCGGCGTTGTATGCCGCTCTGTGTTGGTAGAGGGGTCGTCTATCCGACCAGGTGGCTGCTTTGATATTTGGTTGTGGGGGGTCTGAGGCCTCCTCATCGAATTCGGGTAGCAGCTTCCGCTTTGGGTAGCTCTTGGAGGGGCGATTGTCGCCGTACCTTGCTGCAGTGTTGAGTATTTTACTCCATCTGATTTGGAGTGTGTCTTGCGCGGCCTTGAGCCTTTGCTTCTGCTTTTTAAGACTCCTCGCGGTGGCGACAAGCCTTTTACGGGCATTCTGCTGCTCCGGGTGCTTGTCCGGCGTTATGTCGTCCGGACCATTATCCTTGATAGAATTTGTTTGTTCAGTTTGATTATCCGGATTGCCGTTGTCCGGCAGCGGTTCGCCCTACTCCAGCGCTGGGTCTGTGTGATCGCTATTTCTGTCGAGGCGGGATTTGGGGCGGCGCTTGCGTCACCACTTTGACTGCCTTTCGAGGGAACAAGCCTTTGGTGCGTCCTTCCGCCCCTCGTCGTCATCTTTTGGTGCGTCCACCATGTATACGTCATATGACGAGGTGGCATTCCAGGGCACGATAGGTGCTAGTTCTTTATCGTCTCCTTTATCGGCGTCCATACCGTCGATGTCTTCGGAGTTGAAGTCGAGCATGTCGGTTAAATCGTCGACAATGGCTACAAAGTGGGTGGTGGGTGGGTTTTGAATTTCTTCATCGTCCGTATCCCAACCTTGCCGACCGTAGTTCGGCCAGGGCTCTCCTGATAAAGAGAGAGACTTTAGTGTCTTCAGAATATCACCGAAAGGCGAGTACTGAAGGATGTCTGCGGTAGTAAACTCCATGATCGGCGCCCAATCAGATTCGATCGGCAGGGGCGCGAAGGGTTCGGAGTCCGGAGAGCAGTCCGGCTCCTTGGAGTCACGAGTCTCGCAGAGTGCGGGGCGGATGTTTGGCTCGATCGCCGTTGGGATCGCAGCCCCCGAGGCGGCGTCCCACCACCCATCCTCGATCAGCACGGTTGGCTCCGAATTAAGGGTCGAAGCCGATGCAGGTGCGGCCTCCAGGGCACTGTTCGGCGGCAGAGCTAGATCATGCTCGTCGTGACAGTGCGGCGCGCTCAGCAGTGGCTCGAATCTGTCGAAGATCAAGTCCCCGCGGATGTCAGTCGTGTAGTTTAAGCTTCCAAATCTGACCTGACGGCCAGGGGCATAGCTTTCCATCTACTCCAGATGGCCAAGTGAATTGGCCCGCAGTGCGAAGCCGCCGAAGACGAAGATTTGTCCGGGGAGGAAGGTCTCACCCGGGACTGCATCACTGTTGATGATCGTAGGAGCCATCAAGCCTGACGGCGACGACACAGAGGAACTCTCAATGAAAGTACCAATGTCGGTGTCAAAACCGGCGGATCTTGGGTAGGGGGTCCCGATCTGTGCGTCTAGGCCGGATGGTAACAGGAGGCAAGGGACACGAAGTTTTACCCAGGTTCGGGCCCTCTCGATGGAGGTAAAACCCTACGTCCTGCTTGATTAATATTGATGATATGGGTAGTACAAGAGTAGATCTACCACGAGATCGGAGAGGCTAAACCCTAGAAGCTAGCCTATGGTATGATTGTTGTTCTGTATGTTGTCCTACAGACTAAAACCCTTCGGTTTATATAGACACCGGAGAGGGTTAGGGTTACACAAAGTCGGTTACAATGGTAGGAGATCTGCATATCCGTATCGCCAAGCTTGCCTTCCACGCCAAGGAAAGTCCCTTCCGGACAAGGGACGAAGTCTTCAATCTTGTATCTTCATAGTCCAGGAGTCCGGCTGAAGGTATAGTCCGGCCATCCGGACACCCCCTAATCCAGGACTCCCTCACCCGGCTCCTATGTTTTGGTACCTTATGTTCCGTTACATCAGCTAAGGTAGCACTAGGAGAACTACTGCGATTGTGCCCCAGTTGAGCTGGGCTAAGCACCTCAGTAGAGAAAGCTAAAACTGACCGTCATGATGAGGCGAGAGCTGGTCACTGTTCGAGAGGTTTTCGAGTCCCTAAAGACTTATGCCGCTTAGAGCGAGGAGTCGACTTTGTCCGGCATAGGCGTGGATAGCGCCCCGAACTCGGTCTTCCGAACACTAGGGGCTTCGTCGAAATTTAAAATTATAGAATTCTATGGCTAAGTGAGAGTGTTCAAGCATTATAGTCCGATTGCCTAGTTCGTTGTGTTGAGCGCCTCCCACGAAGGACCCGAGAATGGGAAAAAGAGCGCTCATGTTTATCCCGAACACCCCAGCACTCGTGCCATGGGGGCAGAAGCCGACGACTCGCCATCTCTCAAATTTGATAAACGGCCGCACAGAAGGTAATATTTTAAATTCAAAAAGCATTGCTTAGCGCACATGAACAAGTTTTCAGCGTACAGGACAAAACGAGCGAGTTTACTGAAAAAATACATTCATGGAACATTCATCCGCCACAAGGCGGGCACCCTTCAGAACGCTCTCATAATACATCTCGGGCTTGCGATGCTCCTTGCCCGGCGGTGGCCCATCCTTCACAAGCTTCTCAGCATCCAGCTTGCCCCAGTGCACCTTCGCACGGGCAAGCGCCCTACGGGCACCCTTGATGCATACGGAGCGCTTGATGACTTCGAGCCTTGGACAGGCCTCCACTAGCCGCCTCACCAGCCCGAAGTATCTCCCAGGCATGGCCTCTCTAGGCCACAACCGAACTATAAGGCCCTTCATGGCCTGTTCGGCCACCTTATGGAGCTCGACCAGCTGTTTCAGCTGGTCGCTTAAGGGCACCGGGTGTTTGGCCACAGCATACTGCGACCAGAACACCTTCTCCGTCGAGCTTCCCTCCTCGGCTCGGTAGAAGGCGGCGGCATCCGACACGCTACGGGGCAAGTCTGCGAATGCTCTTGGAGAGCTTCGGATTCGGGTAAGTGACAAGTAATTCACTTTTACGTGCTTGCTTTGCATAAAGAATGCCTTACCCGCCGCTATCTTTTTTATTGCCTCAACCTCCTGGAGGGCCTTTTGGGCTTCGGCCTTGGCAGACTTGGCATCTTCAATGGCCGCCGCAAGCTCAGACTCTCGCGTCTTCGAGTCAAGCTCCAAACTCTCATGTTTTTTCATGAGAGCCTGGAGCTCTTGCCGCACCTCGCCAACCTGCATCTCAAGCTTCTCCCGCTCAGTGCGCTCTGTGGCCTCCCTCTTTTCGGCCTCGAACAGCGCTTGCTTAAGGGTCGCCACCTCAGTTGTGGCCCCTACAATAGCCGCGTTAATCCTGTCACTTTTTGCAATTGCGCCTTTCACATATTTCAATAAGGTATTTCGTACCTTCCTTCTCCTCGAGCTGCTGCATGGCTAGGCCGAGCTCTTGCTCGGACCGCTCGACGTTCTGCTTCAGCGTATCCACCTCCGCAGTCAGTGCGGCGGAGGCCAGCAGCGAAGCCTACATACGCATATTGAATTGATTATGTTAGACTCCTGCGAATGTTATTAGATCCTCTATTCGGCTTTTCTTTTCGAAAGCCGAACAGAGCATCAGGGGCTAATGTCTATGCGGTAATATTTTTACATATTCCTTACTTACCTCAAAGCCTGTTAGAAGGCTGGCACAGGCTAAAGTCAGTCCGCTCTTGGCGGACTGAACCTTCTGGATCACCGCACTCATAATAGTGCGGTGCTCCTCGTCGATGGAGGCCCCGTTAAGCACCTCCAGCAAATTGTCCGGTGCCTCCATGAGGGAGTCCTGGATTAGGGGGTGTCCGGATGGCCGGACTATACCTTCAGTCGGACTCCTGGACTATGAAGATACAAGATTGAAGACTTCGTCTCGTGTCCGGAAGGGACTTTCCTTGGCGTGGAAGGCAAGCTTGGCGATACGGATATGCATATCTCCTATCATTGTAACCGACCTTGTGTAACCCTAACCCTCTCCGGTGTCTATATAAACCAGAGGGTTTTAGTCTGTAGGACAACATACACAACAACAATCATACCATAGGCTAGCTTCTAGGGTTTAGCCTCTCCGATCTCGTGGTAGATCTACTCTTGTACTACCCATATCATCAATATTAATCAAGCAGGACGTAGGGTTTTACCTCCATCGGGAGAGCCCGAACCTGGGTAAAACTTCATGTCCCTTGCCTCCTGTTACCATCCGGCCTAGACGCACAGTTCGGGACCCCTGCCCGAGATTCGCCGGTTTTGACACCGACATTGGTGCTTTCATTGAGAGTTCCTCTGTGTCGTCGCCGTCAGGCTTGATGGCTCCTACGATCATCAATGGCGATGCAGTCCAGGGTGAGACCTTCCTCCCCGGACAGATCTTCGTCTTCGGCGGCTTCGCACTACGGGCCAATTCACTTGGCCATCTGGAGCACATCGAAAGCTATGCCCCTGGCCGTCAGGTCAGATTTGGAAGTTTAAACTACACGGCTGACATCCACGGGGACTTGATCTTCGACAGATTCGAGCCACTGCCGAGCGCGCCGCACTGTCACGACGAGCATGATCTAGCTCTGCCGCCGAACAGTGCCCTGGAGGCCGCACCCGCATCGTCTTTGACCCTTAATTCGGAGCCCACTGCGTCGATAGAGGATGGGTGGTTGGACGCCGCCTCGGGGGCTGCGATCCCAACGGCGATCGAGCCGAACACCAGCCCCGCACTCTGCGAGACTCGTGACTCCAAGGAGCCGGACTCCTCTCCGGACTCCGAACCCTCCGCACCCCTGCCGATCGAATCCGATTGGGCGCCGATTATAGAGTTTACTGCCAAGGACATCTTTCAGCACTCGCCTTTCGGCGATATTCTGAAGACACTGAAGTCTCTCTCTTTATCAGGAGAGCCCTGGCCGGACTACGGTCAGCAAGGTTGGGATTCGGACGATGAAGAAATTCAAAGCCCACCCACCACCCACTTTGTAGCCACTTTTGATGACTTAACCGACATGCTCGACTTCGACTCCGAAGACATCGATGGTATGGATGCCAATGAAGGAGACGATGAAGAACCAGTGCCTATCAGGCCCTGCAAAGCCACCTCGTCATATGACATATACATGGTGGACACCCCAAAAGAAGGAGATGGCGATGGAAAAGCGGAGGATGACCCCTCCAAGAAACAGCCTAAGCGTCGGCGTCAGCGGCGCCACGCAAAATCCTGCCAAAACAAATACGATGATTCTAGCACGGGAGATAATAATACTCCGGAAAGTGCCGAAGAAAACCCCCTCCAGCAAGATTTAGCACAGGAGGATGGAGAAACCAGCCCTCATGAGAGAGCGGCAGACAGAGAGGTCGAGGACGATAATTATATGCCTCCCTCAGAAGACGAGGCAAGCCTCGACGACGACAAATTCGTCGTGCCAGAGGATCTGGTCGAGCAAGAGCGTTTTCGACGCAGGCTTATGGCCACGACAAGAAGCCTCAAGAAAAAACAGCAACAACTTAGAGCTGATCAAGATTTGCTAGTCGACAGATGGACTGAAGTCCTTGCGGCCGAAGAGCATAAACTCGAACGCCCCTCCAAGAGCTACCCAAAGCGCAGGTTGCTACCCCGATTAGAGGAGGAATCACTTGATGCGGCCGACCGGCCCTCCATTCAAGCCGCACCCCGTACCAAGGCACGGGAATATGCGCCGGACTTACGAGATATGTTGGAGGACAAGGCAAGGCAAACAAGATCGATCTACGGATCGCATTTGCGCCCCACGGTTCGAGACGGTACCGTCGCGCTGGCCACAAATTCGGCAGGGCCGAACACAGTAGACAAAGCTCATTGGAGCTACGTCGTGATATAGCCCAGTACAGAGGCGCCGCCCACCCACTATGCTTCACAGACGAAATAATGGATCATCAAATCCCCGAAGGTTTCAATCCCATAAATATCGAATCACATGATGGCACAACAGATCCTGCGGTATGGATCGAGGATTATCTCCTTCATATCCACATGGCCCGCGGCAATGATTTCCACGCCATGAAATACCTCCCACTCTAGCTTAAAGGACCAGCTCGGCATTGGCTTAACAGCTTGCCAATAGGATCAATCAATTGTTGGGAGGACCTGGAAGCTGCATTCCTCGACAATTTACAGGGCACTTATGTGCGACCCCCAGACGCCGATGACCTAAGTCACGTAATTCAGCAGCCAGAGGAATCGGCCAGGCAATTCTGGACACGGTTCCTAACAAAGAAAAATCAAATAGTTGACTGTCAGGACGCTGAGGCCCTAGCAGCCTTCAAGCACAATATCCGTGATGAGTGGCTTGCCCGACACCTTGGACAGGAAAAGCCGAAGTCTATGGCAGCACTCACGACACTCATGACCCGCTTTTGCACAGGAGAAGACAGCTGGCTTGCTCGTAGCAACAATATGACCAAGAACCCTGGTAATTCGGATACCAGGGACAGTAGTGGCAGGTCGCGTCGCAACAAGCAGAAGCGCCGCATTAATGGCGACAATGCTGAGGATACGACAGTTAATGCCGGATTCAGAGGCTCTAAATCCGGTCAGCGGAAAAAGCCATTCAAAAGGAATCCTAGGGGCCCGTCCAGTTTGGACCGAATACTCGACCGCTTGTGCCAGATACATGGCACCCCCGAAAAGCCGGCCAATCACACCAACATGGATTGTTGGGTGTTCAAGCAGGCAGGCAAGTTAAACGCCGAAAATGAAGACAAGGGGCTGCATAGCGATGACGACGAGGAGCCCCAGTCGCCGAACAATAGTGGACAGAAGGGTTTTCCCCCACAAGTGCGGACGGTGAACATGATATATGCAACCCACGTCCCCAAAAGGGAGCGGAAGCGCGCGTTAAGGGACGTATACGCGGTAGAGCCAGTCGCCCCAGAGTTCAACCCATGGTCCTCCTGCCCGATCACCTTTGCTCGAAGGGACCATCCCACTAGCATCCATCATGGCGGATTCGCCGCATTGGTTCTACACCCAATTATTGACGGATTTCATCTCACTAGAGTCCTTATGGACGGCGGCAGCAGCCTGAACCTGCTTTACCAGGATACAGTGCGGAAAATGGGCATACATCCCTCGAGGATTAAGCCCACCAAAACGACCTTTAAAGGCGTAATACCAGGTGTAGAGGCCAACTGTACAGGCTCAGTCACACTTGAAGTGGTCTTCGGATCTCCGAATAATTTCCGAAGTGAGGAGTTAATCTTCAACATAGTCCCATTCCGCAGTGGCTATCACGCACTGCTCGGGCAAACCGCATTCGCCAAGTTCAATGTGGTACCGCACTACGCATACCTTAAGCTCAAGATGCCAGGCCCTCGAGGAGTAATTACGGTCAATGGAAACACCGAATGCTCCCTCCGAACGGAGGAGCACACGGCGGCCCTTGCAGCGGAAGTACAAAGCTGCCTCTCCAGGCAGTTCTCCAGTCCGGCCATTAAACGACCGGACACCGTCAAGTGCGCTCGGAGTAACCTACAACAAGACCGCCTGGCACGATCCGAGCAGGCATAGCAATGCGTCCCCAACCCCGGCCCTTGCAAAAACGCGACACCAATACTTCGCGTACATAACTACGCTCTAGAAATACCATGGGTACAGGGGGAGGGGCACCATCACGGCACGCCCGAAACACGGCTTAAACCGCACCAGGGGCTGCCGATTTTTTAATTTTCTCTTACTTTCAGGACTCCACTCTTCGGAAGGCCTGTTCGGCAGTTTAATTGCCGCACAAACGATGCAAGAACCAGGGAAGCAGACAAGCCACGCCGCATTACGGAACTCCCAGGTGGTCTCTATCACGAGCAGTATACCTGTTTCGCATACTATTCCGTAGCTTGCCCCTGGAACGGACATGTTACATAGTCCAACCTTTTTCTTATCTCATTATTTGTATCGTTCTGCTTTGATCGCACCCCTTTTTAATACACAATGCATAGCTTTTGTCTATTTTCGCATTACTCTTTTTTATATATGTTCCTTAACGACATGTTCCACCTGTACACTTTGGTACGGCCAAAATACGCCAGGGGCTTTAGTACCCCTCAATATGGTGTGAGAAGTCCGAACACTTTAACAAGTGCGGCACCCCGAACTTATAGCATTATATGCATCGGCTCCGAATCATGTCTTGGGTCAATAGTGTTGAGGAAGTAGTCATACGTCTTCCCGATCCGACCGATCCAAGCACCGTTACTCCGGCACCTTCGAGTTCTTAGCACACGTACAGCTCGATGACGATCCCCGGGCTCCGATCCAGCAAAGCGTCGGGGAAGAGTTCTGTCAGCACGACGACGTGGTGACGATGATGATGTTCTACCAGCGCAGGGCTTCGCCTAAGCGCTGCAACGATATGACCGAGGTGGAATATGGTGGAGAGGGGCACCGCACACGGCTAAGGAACGATCACGAGGATCAACTTGTGTGTCTAGGGGTGCCCTCTGCCCCCGTATATAAAGGAGCAAGGGGGAGGCCGGCCAGCCCTATAAGGTGCGCCAAGGGAGGGGGGAGTCCTTCTCCTAGTGGGAGTAGGACTCCCCTTTCCTAGTCCAACTAGGAAAAGAGAGGGGGGAAGGAAAGAGAGGGAGAGGGAGAGGGAAAGGGAAAGGGGGGCTGCGCCCCCCTCCTAGTCCAATTCGGACTCCCATGGGGGGGTGCCACCTCCTAGGCTGCAGCCCTCTCTCTTCCCTCAGGCCAACTAAGGCCCAATACTTCCCCGGGGGGGTTCCGGTAACCCCTCCGGCACTCCAGTTTTCTCCGAAATCACCCGGAACAATTCCGGTGTCTGAATACAGCCGTCCAATATATCAATCTTTATGTCTCAAGCATTTCGAGACTCCTCGTCATGTCCGTGATCACATCCGGGACTCCGAACAAACTTCGGTACATCAAAAATGCATAAACTCATAATAACTGTCATCGTAACTTTAAGCGTGCGGACCCTACGGTTCGAGAACAATGTAGACATGACCGAGACACGTCTCCGGTCAATAACCAATAGCGGGACCTAGATGCCCATATTGGCTCCTACATATTCTATGAAGATCTTTATCGGTCAGACCGCATAACAACATACGTTGTTCCCTTTGTCATCGGTATGTTACTTGCTCGAGATTCGATCGTCGGTATCCAATACCTAGTTCAATCTCGTTACCGGCAAGTCTCTTTACTCGTTCCGTAATACATCATCTCACAACTAACATATTAGTTGTAATGCTTGCAAGGCTTATGTGATGTGCATTACCGAGAGGGCCCAGAGATACCTCTCCGACAATCGGAGTGACAAATCCTAATCTCAAAATACGCCAACCCAACATGTACCTTTGGAGACACCTGTAGAGCTCCTTTATAATCACCCAGTTATGTTGTGACGTTTGGTAGCACACAAAGTGTTCCTCCAGCAAACGGGAGTTGCATAATCTCATAGTCATAGGAACATGTATAAGTCATGAAGAAAGCAATAGCAATATACTAAACGATCGGGTGCTAAGCTAGTGGAATGGGTCATGTCAATCAGATCATTCAACTAATGATGTGATCTCGGCAATCAAATAACAACTCTTTGTTCATGGTTAGGAAACATAACCATCTTTGATTAACGAGCTAGTCAAGTAGAGGCATACTACTGACACTCTGTTTGTCTATGTTTTCACACATGTATTATGTTTCCGGTTAATACAATTCTAGCATGAATAATAAAAATTTATCATGATATAAGGAAATAAATAATAACTTTATTATTGCCTCTAGGGCATATTTCCTTCAGTCTCCCACTTGCACTAGAGTCAATAATCTAGATTACACAGTAATGATTCTAACACCCATGGAGCTGTGGTGCTGATCATGTTTTTCTCGTGGAAGAGGCTTAGTCAACGGGTCAACAACATTCAGATCCGTATGTATCTTGCAAATCGCTATGTCTCCCACCTGGACTAGATCCCGGATGGAATTGAAGCGTCTCTTGATGTGCTTGGTTCTCTTGTGAAATCTGGATTCCTTTGCCAAGGCAATTGCACCAGTATTGTCACAAAAGATTTTCATTGGACCCGATGCACTAGGTATGACACCTAGATCAGATATGAACTCCTTCATCCAGACTCCTTCATTTGCTGCTTCCGAAGCAGCTATGTACTCCGCTTCACATGTAGATCCCGCTACGACGCTTTGTTTAGAACTACACCAACTGACAGCTCCACCGTTTAATGTAAACACGTATCCGGTTTGCGATTTAGAATCGTCCGGATCGGTGTCAAAGCTTGCATCAACGTAACCGTTTATGATGAGCTCTTTGTCACCTCCATATACGAGAAACATATCCTTAGTCCTTTTCAGGTACTTCAGGATGTTCTTGACCGCTGTCCAGTGATCCACTCCTGGATTATTTTGGTACCTCCCTGCTAAATTTATAGCAAGGCACACATCAGGTCTGGTACACAGCATTGCATACATGATAGAGCCTATGGCTGAAGCATAGGGAACATCTTTCATTTTCTCTCTATCTTGTGCAATGGTCGGGCATTGAGTCTTACTCAACTTCACACCTTGTAACACATGCAAGAATCCTTTCTTTGCTTGATCCATTTTGAACTTCTTCAAAACTTTGTCAAGGTATGTGCTTTGTGAAAGTCCAATTAAGCGTCTTGATCTATCTCTATAGATCTTAATGCCCAATATGTAAGCAGCTTCACCGAGGTCTTTCATTGAAAAACTCTTATTCAAGTATCCCTTTATGCTATTCAGAAATTCTATATCATTTCCAATTAGTAATATGTCATCCACATATAATATCAGAAATGCTACAGAGCTCCCACTCACTTTCTTGTAAATACAAGCTTCTCCAAAAGTCTGTATAAAACCAAATGCTTTGATCACTCTATCAAAGCGTTTATTCCAACTCCGAGAGGCTTGCACCAGTCCATAAATGGATCGCTGGAGCTTGCACACTTTGTTAGCTCCCTTTGGATCGACAAAACCTTCTGGTTGCATCATATACAACTCTTCTTCCAGAAATCCATTCAGGAATGCAGTTTTGACATCCATCTGCCAAATTTCATAATCATAAAATGCGGCAATTGCTAACATGATTCGGATAGACTTAAGCATCGCTACGGGTCAGAAGGTCTCATCGTAGTCAATCCCTTGAACTTGCCGAAAACCTTTTGCGACAAGTCGAGCTTTGTAGATAGTAATATTACCGTCAGCGTCAGTCTTCTTCTTGAGGATCCATTTATTCTCAATTGCTTGCCGATCATCGGGCAAGTCAACCAAAGTCCATACTTTGTTCTCATACATGGATCCCATCTCAGATTTCATGGCTTCAAGCCATTTTGCGGAATCTGGGCTCACCATCGCTTCTTCATAGTTCGTAGGTTCATCATGATCTAGCAGCATGACTTCCAGAACAGGATTACCGTACCACTCTGGCGCGGATCTCACTCTGGTTGATCTACGAGGTTCAGTAGTATCTTGTTCTGAAGTTTCATGATCATCATCATTAGCTTCCTCACTAACTGGTGTGGGTGTCACTGAAACAGTTTTCTGTGATGTACCACTTTCCAATAAGGGAGCAGGTACAGTTACCTCGTCAAGTTCTACTTTCCTCCCACTCACTTCTTTCGAGAGAAACTCCTTCTCTAGAAAGTTTCTGAATTTAGCAACAAAAGTCTTGCCTTCAGATCTGTGATAGAAGGTGTATCCAATAGTTTCCTTTGGATATCCTATGAAGACACATTTCTCCGATTTGGGTTCGAGCTTATCAGGTTGAAGCACTAGGAGAACCACTGCGATTGTGCCCCAGTTGAGCTGGGTCGAGCACCTCAGTGGAGAAAGCTAAAACTGGCTGTCATGATGAAACAAGAGCTGGTCGCTGTTCGAGAGGTTTTTCGAGTCCCTAAAGACTTATGCCGCTTAGAGCGAGGAGCCGGCTCTGTCCGGCCAAGGCGTGGATAGCGCCCCGAACTCGGTCTTCCGAATACCAGGGGCTTCGCCGAAATTTAAAATTATAGAATTCTATGGCTAAGTGAGAGTGTTCACGCATTATAGTCCGATTGCCTTCTTCGTTGGGCTGAGCGCCTCCCTGGAAGGACCCAAACATGAGAAAAAGAGCGCTCAGGTTTATCCCCGAACACCCCAGCACTAGCGGCATGGGGGCAGAAGCCGATGACTTGCCATCTCTCAGAATTGATAAACAACCGCACATAAGGTAATATTTTAAATTCCAACAGCATTGCTTAGCGCATATGAACAAGTTTTCAGCGCACAGGACAAAACGAGCAAGTTTCACTCAAAAATTACATCCCTAGAACATTCATCCACCACAAGGCAGGCACCCTTCAGAACATCCTTATAATAATTCTCGGGCTTGCGATGCTCTTTCCCCGGCGGTGGCCCGTCCTTCACAAGCTTCTCAGCATCCAGCTTGCCCCAGTGCACCTTAGCACGGGCAAGGGCCCTACGGGCACCTTCAATGCAGACGGAGCGCTTGATGACTTTGAGCCTTGGACATGCCTCCACCAGCCGCCGTACCAGCCTGAAATAGCTCCCAGGCAGAGCCCCTCCAGGCCAAAGCCGAACTATGAGGCCCTTCATGACCTGTTCGGCCGCCTTGTGGAGCTCGACCAGTTGCTTCAGCTGGTCGCTCAGGGGCATGGGGTGTCCGGCCTCAGCATACTGAGACCAGAACACCTTCTCTGTCGAGATGCCCTCCTCGGCTCGATAGAATGCGGTGGCATCGGACACACTCCGCGAAAGATCTATGAATGCTCCTGGAGAGCTCCGGATTCGGGTAAGTAACAAGTAACTCACGTTTATGTGTTTGCTTTGCATGAAGAATGCCTTACCCGCCGCTATCTTCTTCACCTCATCCAACTCCTGGAGGGTCTTCTGGGATTCAGCCTTAGAACACTTGGCATTTTCAATAGCCACCGCAAGCTCGGACGCTCGCGTCTTCGAGTCAAGCTCCAAACTCTCATGTTTTTCCATGAGAGCCTGGAGCTCTTCCGTACCTTGCCAACCTCGGCCTCATACTTCTCCCACTCGGTGCGCTCCATGGCCGCCCTCTTCTCGGCCTCGACCAGCGCTTGCTTAAGGGTCGCCACCTCAGACGTGGCCCCTACAATAGCCATGATAATCCTGTCATTTTTGCAATTGCACCTTTTTATATATATTTAAACAAGGTATTTCTTACCTTCATTGTCCTCGAGCTGCTTCTCGGCACGCCCGAGCTCTTGCTTGGGCCGCTCGAGGTTCTGCTTTAGCGTGTCCACTTCCGCAGTCAGTGCGGCGGACGCAAGTAGAGAAGCCTGCCTACGCATATTGACTCCTTTTTGTTAGACTCCTGCAAATTTTATTTGATCCTCTATTCGGCTTTTCTTCCCGAAAGCCAAACAGAGCATCAGGGGCTACTGTCTATGCGGTAATATTATTTACACATTCTTTAGTTACCTCAAAGCCTGTTAAAAGGCTAGTACAAGCTTCAGTCAGTCCGCTCTTGGCGGACTGAACCTTCTGGACCACCGCACTCATAATGGTGCGGTGCTCCTCGTCGATGGAGGCGCCTTGGAGCGCCTCCAACAGATTGTCCGGCGCCTCCGGTTGGATGGGGGTCACCGGCACGATGGGCTTGCTCCTCTTGGAAGGAGGTCCCCCGCTGGACTCTGGAACCTTTGAAGGTTCCGGAGCGGTGTCTGGCCTAGAGCCGGACTTGGAGCCCTGGGGGGTTTCATCCCCTTTACTCCTGGAGTCCGGGAGGTCGCCTTGCGGCGCCTCCAGGATCACCTCCTCCCGGCTTAGAACCTGTTGGGATAACACTTCGGTGTCGTCCGTATGGCGGCGGGAGGAAGCCGTCGGAAGCGAGTTCACATCCGGCGAGTCCAGTGAGCCGCTCGACAATGCGTCGAGCCGGTCTTTGGTGGGCTGCATAAACATATTCAACATAAGGGAAAGCTGTGCAATAAACGAATACTATGAATTACTCTGGTATCCGGATACTTACGATTTTGCCAGGGGCTTGGCCCTGGGCGGCCACTCCTCTCCGCCGTCGTTGGCGTCGGTGGAGTAGTCCGAAGGAAGGGTTTTCCCCTTCTTGGACCCTCCGGCCTCCCTAGAGAGGGCGGCCTTCCTTTTCTTCTCTCCTCCCGCTGGAGGGGGAGAGGTCTCTTCTTCTTCCTCCTCGTCTTCACGGGAGGAATGATCCTCGGAACCGTCAGATGATGGATTCGACACCTCTTGGCGCCGGGCACTCTTTCGAGTCCCCATGGCTTTTTTCGCGGCCTTCTTCTCTGGCACCACACCGGATGCTGGAACCAGCAGCTTCGCCAAGTGAGCGTCCGCTGGGCCTTCGGGCAAAGGAGTTAGACAGTTGATCTGTCCGGACGTCTCCTGCCAATCATGTCAAAGGTAAGGGATCTTAGATCCTGCATGGAGTCAAACTATGAAAAACTAATACCCTGTAAAAGGAAAAACAGCTTACCACATGAGCGTGACGCTGCGTACTGAATCTGCGATCCTCGGTAGCGGATGCAGGGGCCTCAGCACCCTTGAAAAGCACCTTCCAGGCATCTTCGTACGTTGTGTCGAAGATCCTGCTCAGAGTTCGGTGCCGCGCCGGGTCGAACTCCCACAGGTTGAAAGCCCGTTGTTGACACGGGAGGATCAGGCGGATGAGCATAACCTGGACTACGTTGACAGGTTTGAGCTTCTTGTCCACCAAGGTTTGGATGCAAGTTTGGAGTCCGGTCAGCTCTCCTTTTTTACCCCACGACAGGCCCGTCTACTTCCAGGAGGTGAGCCGCGTAGGGGGTCCGGATCGAAACTCGGGGCTGCGACCCATTCGGGGTCGCACGACTCGGTGATGTAAAACCACCCCGATTTCCACCCCTTCAGGGTCTCCACAAAGGAGCCCTCGAGCCATAAGAAGTTGGCCATCTTGCCCACCATGGCGCCTCCGCACTCCGCCTGGTTGCCATGCACCACCTTCGGCTTGACATTGAAAGTCTTGAGCCATAGGCCGAAATGGGGGCGGATGCGGAGGAAAGCCTCGCACACAACGATAAACGCCGAGATGTTGAGGACAAAGTTCGGGGCCAGATCATGGAAATCCAGGCCATAGTAGAACATGAGCCCCCGGACAAATGGGTGAAGAGGGAAGCCCAGTCCGCGGAGGAAATGGGGGAGGAACACCACCCTCTCATGGGGCCTAGTGGTGGGGATGAGCTGCCCCTTTTCGAGAAGCCGGTACGCAATGTTGTTAGACAAGTATCCGGCCTTCCTCAGTTTTTTGATGTGTCCCTCCGTGACGGAGGAGACCATCCACTTGCCTCCCGCTCCGGACATGGCTGGAGAAGGTTGAGGTGGGGAGTGCAGACTTGGGCGCTGGAGCTCGAGTGCGCGAGAATGGATAAGCAAGGGAGGAAGAAGGCGTAGGTGAAAAGGTGGATCCTTATCCCCTTATATGGGTGGACGCAACTACATGTCCCCACCAGCCTGGTAAAACTCGCTTATCTCCAAGCGCCATAATCAATGGCGCGGTTGGGTTACCCACGCCCGTATTGATGAGAATCCCGGAATAAGGGGACACGATCTCTGCTTTAACAATACGTGCCAAGGAAACCGACTCACATGACGCGCTGAGGTGGGGTAATGAAACGACTCGGATAAAGGCTTGGCCATGGTGTGTCGCACTACGGAATACGTCAGCAGAATAGATTTTTGTAAATATTATTCTCTCTATGGCAATATGTGGAAACTTATTTTGCAGAGCCGGACACTATCTTTGTGTTCAAAATCTTCTATGAAGTACTTGGAGGAGGAACCCACCTTGCAATGCCGAAGACAATCTGCGCGCCGGACTCATCATCATTGAAGCTTGGTTCAGGGGCTACTGAGGTAGTCCTGGATTAGGGGGTGTCTAGATGGCCGGACTATACCTTCAGCCGGACTCCTGGACTATGAAGATACAAGATTGAAGACTTCGTCCCGTGTCCGGAAGGGACTTTCCTTGGCATGGAAGGCAAGCTTGGCGATACGGATATGCAGATCTCCTACCATTGTAACCGACCTTGTGTAATCCTAACCCTCTCCGGTGTCTATATAAACCGGAGGGTTTTAGTCCGTAGGACAACATACACAACAACAATCATACCATAGGCTAGCTTCTAGGGTTTAGCCTCTCCGATCTCGTGGTAGATCTACTCTTGTACTACCCATATCATCCATATTAATCAAGTAGGACGTAGGGTTTTACCTCCATCGAGATGGCCCGAACCTAGGTAAAACTTTGTGTCCCTTGCCTCCTGTTACCATCCGGCCTAGACGCACAGTTCGGGACCCCCTACCCAAGATCCGCCGGTTTTGACACCGACACACCGGTTAGACGGAGGTCACCGGCTCGGTAGGCTTGCTCCTCTTGGAAGGAGGCTGCCTACTGGAGTCCAGAACCGTTGAAGGTTCCGGCGCAGTGTCCGGCTCAAGGCCGGACTTGGAGCCCTTGGGGGTTCTATCCCCTTTACGCCTGGAGTGCGAGAGGTTGCCTTGCGGTGCCTCCAGGACCACCTCCTCCTGGCTTCGAACCTGTTGGGACGCCACCTCGGCGCCGTCCGTAGGGTGGGGGGAGGAAGCCGTCGGAAGCGAATTCACATCCGACGAATCCAGGGAGCCGCTCGATGACTCGTCGAGCCCGGCCTTGGGCGGACTGCATAAACATGTTCGACATAAGGAAAAGTTGTGCAATGGAGGAATACTATGAATCACTCTGGTATCCGGACACTTACGATCTCGCCAGGGGCTTGGCCCTGTGCGGCCACTCCTCTTCGCCGTCGTCGACGTTGGTGGAGCCGACCGGAGGAAGGGTTTTCCCCTTCTTGGACCCTTCGGCCTCCCCAGTTGGGGCGGCCTTCCTTTTCTTCTGTCCCCCCGCTGGAGGGGGAGAGGTCTCTTCTTCCTCCTCCTCGTCTTCACAGGAGGAGTGCGTCTTGGAGTCGTCAGATGATGAATCCGACACCCCCAGGCGTTGGGCACTCTTCCGAGTCCCCGTGGCCTTCTTCTTGGCCTTCTTCTCCGGCACCACATAGGGTGCCGGAACCAGCAGCTTCGCCAAGCGAGCGTCCGCTGGGCCTTCGGGCAAAGGTGCCGGACAGTTGATCTGTCCGGACGTCTCCTGCCGATCCTGTCAAAGGTAAGGGAGCTTAAGATCCCGCATGGAGTCAAACTATGAAAAACTAATACCCTGTAAAAGGTAAAAACAGCTTACCGCATGAGCGCGACGATGCGTGCTGAATCCGCGATCCTCGGTAGCGGACGTGGGGGCCTCGGCACCCTTGAAAAGCACCTTCCAGGCATCTTCATACGTCGTGTCGAAGAGCCTGCTCAGAGTTCAGTGCTGCGTCGGGTCGAATTCCCATAGGTTGAAAGCCCGTTGTTGACACGGGAGGATCCCGCAGATGAGCATAACCTGGACTACGTTGACAAGTTTGAGCTTCTTTTCCACCAGGGTTTGGACGCATGTTTGGAGTCCGGTCAGCTCTCCTTCTTTACCCCACGGTAGGCCTGTCTCTATCCAGGAGGTGATCCGCGTAGGGGTTCCGGATCGGAACTCGGGGGCCGCGACCCATTCTGGGTCGTGCGGCTCGGTGATGTAAAACCACCCTGATTGCCACCCCTTTAAGGACTCCACGAAGGAGCCCTCGGGCCATAGGACGTTGTGCATCTTGCCCACCATGGCGCCTCCGCACTCCGCCTGGGTGCCGCGCACCACCTTCGGCTTGATGTTGAAAGTCTTGAGCCATAAGCCGAAATGGGGGCGGATGCAGAAGAAAGCCTCGCACACGACGATAAACGCCGAGATATTGAGGACAAAGTTCGGGGCCAGATCGTGGAAATCCAGGCCATAGTAGAACATGAGCCCCCGGACAAATGGGTGGAGAGGGAAGCCCAGTCCATGGAGGAAATGGGGGAGGAATACCACCCTCTCATGGGGCCTAGGGGTGGGGATGAGCTACCCCTCTTCGGGAAGCTGGTGCGCAATGTCGTTAGACAAGTATCCGGCCTTCCTCAGTTTTTTGATGTGTCCATCTGTGATGGTGGAGACCATCCACTTGCCTCCCGCTCCGGACATGGCTGGAGAAGGTCGAGGTGGGGTGTGCGGACTTGGGCGCTGGAACTCGAGTGCGCGGAAATGGATAGGCGATGGAGGAAGAAGGCGCAGATGAAAAGGCACATCCTTATCCCCTTATATGGGCGGACGCGACGATGCGCCCCACCAGCCTGGTAAAACTCGCTTATCTCCCAAGCGTCATAGTCAATGGCGCGGTTGGGTTACCCACGCCCGTATTGATGAGAATCCTAGAATAAGGGGACACGATCTCTGCTTTAACAAGACGTGCCAAGGAAACCGCCTTGCTAAACACGATGAGGTAGAACAATAAAACGATTCAAATAAAGACTTGGCCGTGGTGTGATGTCACGCTACGGAATACATTAGCAGATTAGATTTGTGTAAATATTATTCTCTCTATGGCAATATGTGGAAACTTATTTTGCAGAGCCAGACACTACCTTTGTGTTCAAAATCTTCTATGAAGTACTTGGAGGAGGAACCCGCCTTGCAATGCCGAAGACAATCTGTGCGCCGGACTTGTCGTCATTGAAGCCTGGTTCAGGGGCTACTAAGGGAGTCCTGGATTAGGGGGTGTCCGGATGGCCGGACTATACCTTTGGCCGGACTCCTGGACTATGAAGATACAAGATTGAAGACTTCGTCCCATGTCCGAAATGGACTTTCCTTGGCGTGGAAGGCAAGCTTGGCGATACGGGTATGTAGATCTCCTACCATTGTAACCGACTCTGTGTAACCCTAGCCCTCTCCGGTGTCTATATAAACCGGAGAGTTTTAGTCCGTAGGACGAACAACAATCATACCATAGGCTAGCTTCTAGGGTTTGGCCTCTCTGGTCTCGTGGTAGATCTACTCTTGTACTACCCATATCATCAATATTAATCTAGCAGGATGTAGGGTTTTACCTTCATCAAGAGGGCCCAAACCTGGGTAAAACATCGTGTCCCCTGCCTCTTGTTACCATCCGGCCTAGACGCATAGTTCGGGACCCCCTACCCGAGATCCGCCGGTTTTGACACCGACAGCAGCTATGTCATTTAACTTAGTAAGATGTGCCACAACAGTTTCAGATTCATAGCCATAAAACGGATCAGATTCCACCAAAGTAATTATATCAGGATCAACAGAGAATTCATAATCCTTATCAGGAACACAGATAGGTGAAGTAGCATAAGCAGGGTCGGGTTTCATTTTATCTCTAAGTGATTCTTTGTTCCATTTAACTAATAACCTCTTAAGCTCATATTTATCTTTGCAAGCTAGAATAGCGGCAGAAGATTCCATATCAAAAAAGATAGCCCTCAGGAATAACAGGCATATTTTCATCATCACTATCATCATCATATTCAGATTCAATAATTTCTTTTTGAGTTAAATACACCTACAGTACATGAACTTGCACTGCGAGAACACTTTCATACAAAAACTTGAAAATTGAGACAAATGGGTCACTAAACTTGCTTTGCGGGAACAAAATCACACAAATCGAGTCCGAAACGGCCACATAGGACGCCACGTTGGTTGTAGTGACTTGCACATTCCAGGAGGAATATTTCCAAAAACGTCCCTATTATATGTTGAAATAACAAACTGAAACTAGCACTAGTAGTTAACTGAAACTCTAACTGATAGTCTGAAACTAGCACCTGTAGACACATGCACTTAACTGGAGACGCCCCCTAATTCCTGCAGCATGGAAGTTGAGCCGCCAAAGTCACCTATGTGTACGTGCGTACTCCAGGGCTGTAACTACGTCGTGCTCGAGCTAGCTTCATACTCCAGTCAAAAGTCAGAAACACTACTCCGGCGTCCTGCTTCTGCGGCCACTGCGCGGTGTCGTCGGCGACATTTTGCATGCCGCGAGCTAGGACCTACTCGTCGTGGCAGAGCTCTAAATCGCAGATCTTGGGTTCCGACTCCCAGGTCCCATTTTTTCAACTGTTTTTAGCAGGACACCTCTGTATGTGTTCTGAACCTGTACTTTCTAAACCTGCAAATAACTATGTTTGCTCTGTTTTTCATGCACATGCTCTGTTTTCAGATGGACAAAATTTCAGCTGTTTCATGAATTTCAAATTTTACTTCAGGATTAGAAAAATTCAGAACATTACCTACCTAAAAAAGAAAAAAGAAACACTCAGAGCATGTCGGCTAAGGTAGAAACCTTCAGAACATGCCGGCTGACAAACATAGATGACATAATGCAAATTTGATTCAGAACATAGCAAGGTTCAGAACATGCATATATGCATTTTGAACATAGCAGGTCCATAACATAGCAGTACCAATGCAGCAACATTCAGGTTTTTAGAACCTTACAAAATAAAGTACCTACAAAGTTCAGACATGAACTACGACATGATTAGCTAGTTCATTGATGAAATTTGCTAACATCCCACTTTAGAAAGGACCCGTAGGCGCATTTTGGGTCACAATGATCTCTTCTCGAGCATTGAGGTCAGGGATTGCAGCAGCATTTAGGTCTGGAACAGATGCATCTCTCCTTTCTCCATCTTCTCCAAGCACAAGATAGCACCAGCCCCTTCCACCAACTGTTCCACCACTTCCATCAGCACCACCTCCTCTTCCGGCAGCATTTCCTCCACCTCGTGCAGCATTAGCTTCCCCTCTTCCAGCACCACTTCGTCCACCTCTTGTAGCATTTGTTCCCCCTCTTCCAATAGCATTTGCTCCTCCTATTGTTGCATTTCCTCCACCTATTGTAGCATTTGCTCCCCTTCTTGCACCACCACTTCGGCCACCTCTTGCAGCTATTGAACCTCCTCTTGTTGCATTGTTGGGCCCTCTTGCACGATTGCTTCCATCACCTGGGTATGTGCTAGTACCTGCTTTTTGTCTCTTGTTTTTTCCTCTGCTTGTAGCACCAATGGTTTCTTCATCATCTAGTGGCCTCCCTTTGCCTTTTCCCCTATTCCTTCCTCTAGTTGTAGCAGTAGTAATTGTTCTTCTCTCAGGAATGGAGTCCCTGGCATCAGCAACAAATCTAGATATATCTGGCAAAGGACCAGGTGGTTTGACATTTGAAACATGGATTCTCTCCTAATGAAAATTTAGACATAGCATTCATAAGTCATTATAAATAATTAAATGGATATGAGAACATATGAAGCAGTGTATAGCTATTTTCACCTCTTGCCTCATTATATGTACCATGCTGAAAGGCACATGCATAGGATCTAGCCTTGTGTCCTCCATGTGTGTCCTGATGTCCTGAAATATAGTATGGTGTGAATAATGACACTAACACTTATGAACTTCTATGTCCTGAAATTACATGTCTTACATTTAAAATGGAAGGATCTTCTATATCTTCTTCCATCTCATTTGCTTCCCTCTCACTCTCCCTCTCCATGAATTTCTGATGGCCCTTCTTGTTGTGATCTGCTTTTCCACAAATTGAACAGTGCATGCTCACACCTTTCTTGTTCAGTGCAATGCTGCCATCCTTCTGAAGCTTTTCTTCAGGTGTTTTTTTCCTGTTCTTTGGTGGCCTTCCCATCTTTTTCTTGTAAATCGGTGGATGAACGACAATTCCATTAACTTGCTCCCAGTGAGCCCTATCTCTCATAGGCATTATATTGTGCCCATATGCTAGCAGGTATGTCTCTATTGTGTAGCACTTGTGAACCATTTCTTCTGGATCTATCCTCTCTTCCCTAAAGCACGCAATAGAGTGGCTGCAAGGAATGCCACTAAGTTGCCATCTTTTGCAATCACATGTCCTTGCTGGAATATCCACAAGGTATGTAAAGTTTCTTGATATCACAGAATATACTCCCAAACCAGAGTGACTAGGAAAAAAACTTGCAGACAGTTCTATCTCCTTCTCTAATTTTTTCTTGATCTTTGGGCATATCCTACCAGTCCATTTGTTTCTTGCCTCTCTCTGCTTGCTCTCATGTCTAGCAGTAATCTTACCCTTTATACATTCCATCATTGAAATCATAGGGAACTCCCTTGCTTCCAATATGTAGCTGCAATGCATTGCAAATAAATGATTAATTGTCTGCATAATACAATGCAAATCAATAGAAAGCACAGTACTGCAATTTACCTATTGTACACTTCTGACATATTGTTCAATAGGATGTCACATTTGGGGAAATCACTGAAAAATGCTTTCACCCATTGGTTTTCAGGTTTATTCTCCAACCAAGCAACGTTACTAGGGCAGTCCTCTCTCATTGCTTCTCTGTTCAACATCCACTTTGTGATATTTGTTGATCTTGCAATTGCCCACAAATGGTTTTTCAATGTCTCTCCTTTGAAATGCATATGAAAGTTTTGATATAAATGTCTAACACAAAATATGTGCTCTGAGTCTGGAAACACCTTTCCAACTGCATTTATTAAACCCTAGAGAAGTGCACAGGTGTAAGTACTAAGATTTGTTATAATGCAGAAATTAATACACTGAAAACAACATTTTAGTGGTGAACAAAATACCTTTTGTTTGTCACTCATTATAGTGAATGGGGAGGTGTTCACTATGTTCAAGTCATGCTTTAATGTAGTGAGAAACCACTCCCAGGAGAATTTTGATTCTACTTCAACCATTCCCATTGCAATGGGATAAATGCAGTCGTTTGGGTCTATGCCAACAGCAGTAAGTAACTGGCCTTTGTACCTACTTTTCAAGTGGCATCCATCGATAAAAATGATGGGCCTATATCCATTTAAGAAACCTCTCTTGCAAGCATCATATGACCAATACAATGATGACAAATGATCCTTTGGGTCCTCATTTTCATTGTCCTTAACAAGAGTTGTGCTAACAAGGAAGGTACTGCCAGGATTGCTCCTCCTCAGCTCTTTACCATAATTCCATAGCTATTGATATTGAGCTGCTTCATCTCCATGTATCAAATCAAGTGCAGCTCTCCTTGCCCTTCCTAATTTGACTTTATGAGGTCTGACCTTGAATTCTCTCTGAACTTTGTTACCAAAGGTCACCAAGTCCATCTTTTGGTTGTCTCTGAACTCCTCAATGAACTTACTGGTAAGAAATTTAACTGACAAACACTTTGCATCCCAAGATTTCTAACATGTGTGATTGCAATTGTATCTCTTAATTACAATGCTTCCTGTTCTGTTGTCCTTAGACGCCTTCAAAAGCCAGGGGCATCCAACAGAGCAAGATGCATTCAACCTCGTTGCTTCATTTCTTCCTTTGTTAATCTTAACCCTGTTTCTCACACTGTATGCAACCAAAGCAGCTCTGAGCTCTTTCATTTCACCATACACTTGTCCAACTCTGAAAATTGGATTATTTAGGTCCACCTCTGGATTAAATGCCTTGAAAGAGTACTTCAACCTTTCTAGCTCTTTCTTAGACAAGTTTAGATCATCATCATCTTCCACTGGATCTTCATCATCTATGTATTCCTTCTGCTCATTGTGGTCATTCACACTCTCATCAACATTTTGAACAAATAGATCATCATCCCCATTAGGAACATCATAATCACTTTCATAAAAATCTTCATCTGTGCCACTGTCCTCTCCATGCTCTTCCTATGATCCATCTGCATGCTCATCCTCTGCTCCATCTTCATGCTCATCCTCTGATGCCTCTACATGCTGGTCCTCTACTCTCTCTCCATGCTCATCCTCTGTTGCCTCTCCATGCCCTTTCTCGGCTTCCTCTTCATGTTCTCGATGGACATAACTATGTGGTTCTGCTTCATTCACCAGCATCATACATGAACTAGTGCTCCCAGAAGTGCCTTCTCCGGGCCTAAATCCACTTGGCATTTTCCTTTGAGTCATTACCCTTGGCAGCTCAAGGCAGCCTCTATATATGAGATCATCCCATTCTAATTTCACATGATTTCTCTCATCTACTATAACATGCAAACTTCTGTTTTCTCTGCCCGCCCTTGCCATTGAAGCAATTGCTTCTTCATTATCTAAACAAACCATGCCATCTAGGATGTCCTTCCCAGGCAATAACCAATACACTTGTAGCTCAGGACTAGTAATGTCATATCCCAAATGCTGTAATATGCAATTAATCACATCCCTAGACCATGTGTTCGCATCACAATTGTCATACTCCTCTTGAGTGCTTCCCCAAAATGTCCTTCTATCATCCAGCCCACAAAATATGCCATTGTGTTCAAACACCGCTGTAAAGAAATTGGATTTTTCTCCTGCAAGTAGAAGTACACGATTGTTACGTGTCACGGAAAATGCTAACTGTTGTTAATGAATATACATATCATTTACTGAAAAATGGTTTGCAACAGCACTTCCAAATATGCCCCTAACCATATATCAAGCATTGTTTATGAACATAAATACAAAACTACAGTACACTAATTTTTGCCACTCAATTCTGAACCTATATCAATTCTGAAACTGCAGTACAGTATATCACATTTCTGAAACTAATTTGAATCTATAAGGTTTCTGAACCCATATTCTTCTTTACCGTACTATATTAACAGCAAATCTGAACCCCATGCTTAACACCACATGCAACATATATTTTTGATCAAAACAGGGGACACCACAATACATGAAAACACACTACATCTATGCCAAATCTGATCAAACACTAAATCTTAACCACACACCCCCCAAAACTCCACAAAAGCCCAGAGTTTCATCTATGCCGCGGCCACAAATACCGAGGATCACACCTGATCAAAACCCTAGAAGAACATGACCAAAGAGGGGAGCAGAGAGCGGGACAACTTGATTTCCTACCGTAGTCTGGAGGAAATTCGCCTATGCCTCGAGGACGTGGCTCCATCCAGCATGATCGCCACGGCGAGGGCGATGCGGAGGAGATGAACCGGCCACAGCGATGCGGAATAGGAGACGAACAGGCCATGAAGATGAAGAGGGAAGGGGTTTGGAGAGGGTTACTAGTGCCAACGCGACTTTTGGCATAAGTACAGGGTTATCCATAAATTTTTTTCCTGCTCAATCTCAATTAGGACTGCGGGTTCAATGTTTACATTATTAGGGAGGTTTCTACAAACTAACCAGCGACCAACTCGTGCTCCCCTGCCGACGTGGCGCGCCATGTGGTCGTTTCGGACTAATTTGTATGATTTTGTTCCCGCAAAGCAAGTTTAGTGACCCATTTGTCTCAATTTTCAAGTTTTTGTATGAAAGTGTTCCCGCAGTGCAAGTTCATGTACTGTAGGTGTATTTAACTCTTTCTTTTTTTCTAGACCTAGCAATTTGTTCATCAAGAAATTCACCAAGGGGCACAGTAGTATCATGCATAGAAGAAGTGGCATCATTAATAACATGCGACATATCAGAACGAATAGCAGAAGCAGGTGTAGGTGTCGCAAACTTACTCATAACATAAGGTGACTCAAGTGCAGAGCTAGATGGCAGTTCCTTACCTCCCCTCGTAGTTGAGGGATAGATCTTGGTTTTTGGATCTCTCAAGTTCTTCATAGTGATAAGCAGATATAAATCCCAAGTGACTCAAAGAATAGAGCTATGCTCCCCGGCAACGGCGCCAGAAATTAGTCTTGATAACCCATAAGTATAGGGGATCGCAACAGCTTTCGAGGGTAGAGTATTCAACCCAAATTTATTGATTCAACACAAGGGGGGCCCAAGAATATTCTCAAGTATTAGCAGCTGAGTTGTCAATTCAACCACACTTGGAAACTTAGTATCTGCAGCAAAGTGTTTAGTAGCACAGTAATATGATAGTGGTGGTAGCGGCAACAAAAGTAAAGACAGCAAAAGTAATATTTTTGGTATTTTGTAGTGATTGTAACAGTAGCAACGGGAAAGTAAATAAGCGTAAACCAGTATATGGAAAATTATGCCGGATCAGTGATGGATAATTATGCCGATGTGGTTCATCATGTAACAGTCATAACATAGGGTGACACAGAACTAGCTCGAATTCATCAATGTAATGTAGGCTTGTATTCCATATATAGTCATACGTGCTTATGGAAAAGAACTTGCGTGACATCTTTTGTCCTACCCTCCCGTGGCAGTGGGGTCCTATTGGAAACTAAGGGATATTAAGGCCTCCTTTTAATAAAGAACCGGAACAAAGCATTAGCACATAGTGAATACATGAACTCCTCAAACTATGGTCATCACCGGGAGTGGTCCCGATTATTGTCACTTCGGGGTTGCCGGATCATAACACATAGTAGGTGACTATAGACTTGCAAGATAGGATCAAGAACTCACATATATTCATGAAAACATAATAGGTTCAGATCTGAAATCCTGGCACTCGGGCCCTAGTGACAAGCATTAAGCATAGCAAAGTCATAGCAACATCAATCTCAGAACATAGTGGATACTAGGGATCAAACCCTAACAAAACTAACTCGATTACATGATAAATCTCATCCAACCCATCACCGTCCAGCAAGCCTATGATGGAATTACTCACGCACGGCGGTGAGCATCATGAAATAGGTGATGGAGGATGGTTGATGATGACGACGGCGACGAATCCCCCTCCCCGGAGCCCCGAACGGACTCCAGATCAGCCCTCCCGAGAGGTTTTAGGGCTTGGTAGCGGCTCCGTATCGTAAAACGTGATGATTTCTTCTGTCTGATTTTTTCTCTCTGAAAGCAAATATATAGAGTTGGAGTTGGCGTCGGAGGGCATCCAGGGGGCCCACGAGGTAGGCGGCGCGCCCTAGGGGGGCGCCCCCCCACCCTCGTGAGAAGGGTGTGGGCCCCCTAGTCTTCATCTTTGGCGAGGATTTTTCTTTTCTTTTTTTCTAAGATGTTCCGTGGAGTTTCAGGTCATTCCGAGAATATTTGTTTTCTGCACATAAAACAACATCATGACAATTCTGCTGAAAACAGCGTCAGTCCGGGTTAGTTCCATTCAAATCATACAAGTTCGAGTCCAAAACAAGGGCAAAAGTGTTTGGAAAAGTAGATACGATGGAGACGTATCAATGACTACTCGATAGTTTAGTGTGCCATGCTTTACGGCTTACAACTGGGACTTCAACGACGTTTTGAACGTCATGGAGCATATGAGATGTTCCAGGAGTTGAAGTTAATATTTCAAGCAAATGCCCGGATTGAGAGATATGAAGTCTCCAATAAGTTCTATAGCTGCAAGCTGGAGGAGAATAGTTCTATCAGAGAACATATACTCAAAATATCTGGGTATCATAATCACTTGACTCAACTGGGAGTTAATCTTCCTGTTGATAGTGTCATTGACAGAGTTCTTCAATCACTGCCACCAAGCTACAAAAGCTTCGTGATGAACTATAATATGGAAGGGATGAACAAGACAATTCCCGAGCTCTTCGCAATGCTAAAGGCAGCGGAGGTAGAAATCAAGAAGGAGCATCAAGTGTTGATGGTCAACAAGACCACCAGTTTCAAGAAAAAAGGGCAAAGGGAAGAAGAAGGGGAACTTCAAGAAGAACAGCAAACAAGTTGCTGCTCAGGAGAAGAAACCCAAGTCTGGACCTAAGCCTGAGACTGAGTGCTTCTACTATAAACAGACTGGTCACTTGAAGCGGAACTGCCCCAAGTATTTGGCGGATAAGAAGGATGGCAAGGTGAACAAAGGTATATGTGATATACATGTTATTGATGTCTACCTTACCAGAGCTCGCAGTAGCACCTGGGTATTTGATACTGGTTCTGTTGCTAATATTTGCAACTCGAAACACGGACTACGGATTAAGCGAAGTGGCTAAGGACGAGGTGACGATGCGCGTGGGAAATGGTTCCAAAGTCGATGTGATCGCCGTCGGCACGCTACCTCTACATCTACCTTCGGGATTAGTTTTAGACCTAAATAATTGTTATTTGGTGCCAGTGTTAAGCATGAACGTTATATCTGGATCTTGTTTGATGCGAGACGGTTATTCATTTAAATCTAAGAATAATGGTTGTTCTATTTATATGAGTAATATCTTTTATGGTCATGCACCCTTAGAGAGTGGTCTATTTTTGTTGAATCTCGATAGTAGTGATACACATATTCATAAAATTGAAGCCAAAAGATGCAGAGTTGGTAATGATAGTGCAACTTATTTGTGGCACTACCATTTGGGTCATATTGGTATAAAGCGCATGAAGAAACTCCATACTGATGGACTTTTGGAATCACTTGATTATGAATCACTTGGTACTTGCGAACCATGCCTTATGGGCAAGATGACTAAAACGCCGTTCTCTGGAACTATGGAGCGAGCAACAGATTTGTTGGAAATCATACATACTGATGTATGTGGTCCGATGAATATTGAGGCTCGCGGCGGGTATCGTTATTTTCTCACCTTCACAGATGATTTAAGCACATATGGGTATATCTACTTAATGAAACATAAGTCTGAAACAATTGAAAAGTTCAAAGAATTTAAGAGTGAAGTGGAAAATCATCGTAACAAGAAAATAAAGTTTCTACGATCTGATCATGGAGTAGAATATTTGAGTTATGAGTTTGGCCTACATTTGAAACAGTGCGGAATAGTTTCGCAACTCACGCCACCCGGAACACCACAACGTAATGGTGTGTCCGAACGTTGTAATCGTACTTTACTAGATATCGTGTGATCTATGATGTCTCTTACTGATTTACCGCTATCATTTTGGGGTTATGCTTTAGAGACGGCTGCATTCACGTTAAATAGGGCACCATCAAAATCCGTTAAGACGACACCTTATGAACTATGGTATGGCAAAAGTTGTCGTTTCTTAAAGTTTGGGGTTGCGTGATACGTCTCCAACGTATCTATAATTTTTGACGGATCCATGCTATATTATCTATTGTTTTGGGCAATATTGAGCTTTATTTTCCACTTTTATATTATTTTTGGGACTAACCTATTAACCGGAGGCCCAACCCGGATTTGCTGTTTTATGCCTATTTCAGTGTTTCGAAGAAAAGGAATATCAAACGGAGTCGAAACAGAATGATATCAACTAGAGAAGTTATTTTTGGAATGAAAGCCACCAGATAGACTTGGACTCCATGTCAGGAGATACGGGAGGTGCTCATGAGGGTGGGGACGCCCCCCCTAGGGCGCGCCCACTGCCTCGTGGGGCCCCCATGGCTCCTCCGACGTACGTCCTGCACCCATATATATCATCGTACCTTAAAACTTCCAGAACACAATAGATCGGGAGTTCCGCCGCTAGAAGCCTCCGTAGCCACCGAAAACCAATCTAGACCCGTTCCGGCACCGTGCCGGAGGGGGAAATCCTTCTCCGGTGGCCATCTTCATCATTCCGGTGGTCTCCATGATGAGGAGGGAGTAGTTCTCCCTCGGGGCTGAGGGTATGTACCAGTAGCTATGTGTTTGATCTCTCTCTCTCTCTCTCGTGTTCTTGATTTGGCACGATCTTGATGTATCGCGAGCTTTGCTATTATAATTGGATCCTATTTTTCTCCGCCCCCTCTTCTCTCTTGTAATGAATTGAGTTTCCCCTTTGAAGTAATCTTATCGGATTGAGTCTTTAAAGATTTGAGAACACTTGATGTATGTCTTGTCATGGATATCTGTGGTGACAATGGGATATCACGTGATTCACTTGATGTATGTTTTGGTGATCAACTTGCGGGTTCCGCCCATGAACCTATGCATAGGGGTTGGCACACGTTTTCGTCGTGATTCTCCGGTAGAACTTCGGGGCACTCTTTGAGGTCCTTTGTGTTGGTTGAATAGAAGAATCTAAGATTGTGTGATGCATATCGTATAGTCATACCCACGGATACTTGAGGTGACATTGGAGTATCTAGGTGACAGTAGGGTTTTGGTTGATTTGTGTCTTAAGGTGTTATTCTAGTACGAACTCTAGGGCTGTTTGTGACACTTATAGGAATAGCCCAACGGATTGATTGTGGAAAGAATAACTTTGAGGTGGTTTCGTACCCTACCATAATCTCTTCGTTCGTTCTCCGCTATTAGTGACTTTGGAGTGACTCTTTGTTGCATGTTGAGGGATAGTTATGTGATCCAATTATGTTATCATTGTTGAGAGGACTTACACTAGTGAAAGTATGAACCCTAGGCCTTATTTCCATGCATTGCAATACCATTTACGCTCACTTTTATTATTCGTTACCTTGCTGTTTTTATAATTTCAGATTACAAATACCTTTATCTACCATACATATTGCACTTGTATCACCATCTCTTCGCCGAACTAGTGCACCTATACAATTTACCATTGTATTGGGTGTGTTGGGGACACAAGAGACTCTTTGTTATTTGGTTGCAGGGTTGCTTGAGAGAGACCATCTTCATCCTACGCCTCCTACGGATTGATAAACCTTAGGTCATCCACTTGAGGGAAATTTGCTACTGTCCTACAAACCACTGCACTTGGAGGCCCAACAACGTCTACAAGAAGAAGGTTGTGTAGTAGACAGCAAGCTCTTTTCTGGCGCGGTTGCCGAGGAGGTTAGCTCTTGAAGGTATATCTTTAGATCTTGCAATAGAGTCTTTTAGTTTCTTGTTTTATCACTAGTTTAGTTTATAAAAGAAAATTATAAAAAATGGAATTGAGTTTGTCTCATACGCTTCACCTTTTTAATATTTTTCGTAAGTATGATGGAAAGGAAAATTGTGCTCAAGTGCTAGAAGAAGAAATCTATAAAATGTTTGGCACTAAATATTTGAATGATGAGCATGATTGCAATGTTGTTAGTATGAATTCCTTGAATATCCATGATGCTAATGATATGCAAAGCCACAAGCTTGGGGAAGCTATGTTTGACGAAGATGATATTTTTTGTCCCCCAAGTTTTGATGAGCAAATTTACTATGATGAAAGCATGCCTCTTATCTATGATGATTATTGTGATGACACATATGCTTTAAAGAATAATAATAACAATGAAACTTGTCATCTTGATTTCAATTTTCAATCCCATGATAGTTACTTTGTTGAGTTTGCTCCCACTACTATTAATGAGAAGAATTTTGCTTGTGTGGAGAGTAGTAAATTTTCTATTCTTGTAGATCATGAAAAGAATGCTTTAGGTGCTGGATATATTGTTGAATTCATTCATGATGCTACTGAAAATTATTATGAGGGAGGAATATATGCTTGTAGGAATTGCAATAATATCAAGTTTCCTCTCTATGTGCTTAAAGTTTTGAAGTTATGCTTCTTTTGCTCTCCTATGCTAGTTGATTATTGTTCCCACAAGTTGTTTGCTCACAAAATCCCTATGCATAGGAAGTATGTTAGACTTAAATGTGCTAGTCATATTCTTCATGATGCTCTCTTTATGTTCCAATTCTTACCTTTTATGTGAGCATCGTTGAAATCATCATGCCTAGCTAGGGGCGTTAAACGATAGCGCTTGTTGGGAGGCAAACCAATTTTGTTTTAGTTCCTTGCTTTTTGTTCCTGTTTAGTAATAAATAATTCATCTAGCCTCTGTTTAGATGTGGTTTTATGCTTTTAATTAGTGTTTGTGCCAAGTAGAACCTTTGGGAAGACTTGGGGAAAGTCTTGTTGATCATGCTGTAAGAAAACAGAAACTTTAGCGCTCACGAGAACTACTGCCATTTTTATTTGGAGAGTGATAATTAGTTAATTCCTTTTGAAGATGATTAATAGACAAATTACTCAGGTCCAGCAATTTATTTGAGAATTTTATGAGTTCCATAAGTATACGTTTGATCCAGATTACTACAGACTGTTCTGTTTTTGACAGATTCTGTTTTTCGTGTGTTGTTTGCTTATTTTGATGAATCTATGGCTAGTAAAATAGTTTATAAACCATAGAGAAGTTGTAATACAGTAGGTTTAAGCCCAATATAAATAAATAATGATTTAATTACAGTACCTTGAAGTGGTGATTTATTTTCTTATACTAACGGAGCTTACGAGTTTTCTGTTAAGTTTTGTGTTGTGAAGTTTTCAAGTTTTGGGTAAGGATTCGATGGACTATGGAATAAGGAGTTGAAAGATACTAATCTTGGGGATGCCCAAGGCACCCCAAGGTAATATTCAAGGACAACCAAGAGCCTAAGCTTGGGGATGCCCCGGAAGGCATCCCCTCTTTCGTCTTCGTTCATCGCTAACTTTACTTGGAGCTACATTTTTATTTACCACATGATATGTGTTTTGCTTGGAGCGTCAATTTATTTTGTTAGGATTTTCTTGCCGTTATTTAAAATAATGTTTTGCATCTTTGATTTCAATAAAAGTGGCATTGATAGCCTTTACTATGCCTATGTTACAAGTATACATGTTGCTGTTTGAAAACAGACAGTTTACCGCTGTTGCAATAATTCCCTAGAAAAGTCAGAATGCGATAATATGTTGAAAAGCATATTAAGATATGATAAATTTACTACAGTGGGAATTTTATTTCATAATTTTTTGAGCTAGGGAAGTATGGATGTTGCAGCATTCTTTACAGACTATCCTGTTTAGGCAGATTGCTGTTATGTTTGCATTGTTTGCATATGTTTGCTTCTTTAATGATTCTATTTGAGGATAGGACTATTAAATATGCAGAGGCATTTAGTATGCAATGTTGAATAATAATTTTAGTGATTTGCTACAGTAGAGTATGATAAGGTTTTTGCAATGGTTTATACTAACTTATCTCACGAGTCCTTGTTGAGTTTTGTGTGGATGAAGCTTTTGAGATTTAGGGAGACCGTGATATGAGAGGAATTAAGGAGACACAAAAGCTCAAGCTTGGGGATGCCCAAGGCATCCCAAGATAATATTTCAAGAAGTCTCAAGCATTTAAGCTTGGGGATGCCCCGGTTGGCATCCCACCTTTCTTCTTCAACAACTATCGGTTAGTTTCGGTTGATCCTAAGTTTTTGCTTCTTCACATGATGTTTGCTATTCTTAGATGTCATTTTATTTCGTTTTGCTTGATGTTTGAATAAAGTATCAAGATCGGAAATTATTAAATGTTAGAGAGTCTTCACATAGTTGCATAATTATTCGACTACTCATTGATCTTCACTTATATCTTTCGGAGTAGTTTGTCATTTGCTCTAGTGCTTCACTTATATCTTTTAGAGCATGGTGGTAGTTTTATTTTGAAGAAATAGATGAACTCTCATGCTTCACTTAGATTATTTTGAGAGTCTTAAATAGCATGGTAATTTGCTTAAAATCCTAATATGCTAGGTATACAAGATAATAATAAAATTCTCTTATGAGTGTGTTGAATACTAAGAGAAGTTTGATACTTGATGATTGTTTTGAGATATGAGGATGGTAATATTAGAGTCATGCTAGTTGAGTAGTTGTGAATTTGAGAAATACTTGTGTTGAAGTTTGTGATTCCCGTAGCATGCATGTATGGTGAACCGTTATGTGATGAAGTCAGAGCATGATTTATTTATTGATTGCCTTCCTTATGAGTGGCGGTCGGGGATGAGCGATGGTCTTTTCCTACCAATCTATCCCCCTAGGAGCATGCGCGTAGTACTTTGTTTCGATAACTAATAGATTTTTGCAATAAGTATGTGAGTTCTTTATTACTAATGTTGAGTCCATGGATTATACGCACTCTCACCCTTCCACCATTGCTAGCCTCTCTAGTACCGCGTAACTTTCGCCGGTACCATAAACCCACCATATACCTTCCTCAAAACAGCCACCATACCTACCTATTATGGCATTTCCATAGCCATTCCGAGATATATTGCCATGCAACTTTCCACCGTTCCATTATTATGACACGCTTCATCATTGTCATATTGCTTTGCATGATCATGTAGTTGACATCGTATTTGTGGCAAAGCCACCATTCATAATTCTTCCATACATGTCACTTATGAGTCATTGTATTCCCGGTACACCGCCGGAGGCATTCATATAGAGTCATATCTTGTTGTAAGTATCGAGTTGTAATTCTTGAGTTGTAAGAAAATAAAAGTGTGATGATCATCATTATTAGAGCATTGTCCCAGTGAGGAAAGGATGATGGAGACTATGATTCCCCCACAAGTTGGATGAGACTCCGGACGAAAATAAATAAATAAAAGAGGCCAAAGAAGCCCAAATAAAAAAAGGAGAAAAGAGGCCATAAAAAAGAGAAGGCCCAAATAAAAAAATAAAAAAATGAGAGAAAAAGAGAGATTGGACAATGCTACTATCCTTTTACCACACTTGTGCTTCAAAGTAGCACCATGATCTTCATGATAGAGAGTCTCCTATGTTGTCACTTTCATATACTAGTGGGAATATTTCATTATAGAACTTGGCTTGTATATTCCAATGATGGGCTCCCTCAAAATGCCCTAGGTCTTCGTGAGCAAGCGAGTTGGATGCACACCCACTAGTTTCTTTTGTTGAGCTTTCATATACTTATAGCTCTAGTGCATCTGTTGCATGGCAATCCCTACTACACACATTAATATCTATTGATGGGCATCTCCATAGCCCGTTGATACGCCTAGTCGATGTGAGACTATCTTCTCCCTTTTTGTCTTCTCCGGAACCACCATTCTATTCCACCTATAGTGCTATATCCATGGCTCACGCTCATGTATTGCGTGAAGATTGAAAAAGTTTGAGAACATCAAAAGTATGAAATAATTGCTTGGCTTGTCATCGGGGTTGTGCATGATTTAAATATTTTGTGTGGTGAAGACAGAGTATAGCCAGACTATATGATTTTGTAGGGATAGCTTTCTTTAGCCATGTTATTTTGAGAACACATAATTGCTTAGTTGGTATGCTTGAAGTATTATTTTTTTATGTCAATATGAACATTTGTCTTGAATCTTATGGATCTGAATATTCATACCAAAATTAAGAAGAATTACATTGAAATTATGCCAACTAGCATTCCACATCAAAAATTATCTTTTTATCATTTACCTACTCGAGGACGAGCAGGAATTAAGCTTGGGGATGCTTGATACGTCTCCAACGTATCTATAATTTTTGATTGCTCCATGCTATATTATCTACTGTTTTGGGCAATATTGGGCTTTATTTTCCACTTTTATATTATTTTTGGGACTAACCTATTAACCGGAGGCCCAACCCAGATTTGTTGTTTTATGCCTATTTCAGTGTTTCGAAGAAAAGGAATATCAAACGGAGTCGAAACGGAACGAAATCAACTAGAGAAGTTATTTTTGGAACGAAAGCCACCAGATAGACTTGGACTCGGCATCAGGAGATATGGGAGGTGCTCACGAGGGTGGGGGCGCGCCCCCTACCTTGTGGGGCCCCCGTGGCTCCTCCGACATACTTCCTGCACCCATATATATATCGGCGTACCTTAAAACTTCCAGAACACAATTGATCGGGAGTTCCGCCGCCAGAAGCCTCCGTAGCCACCGAAAACCAATCTAGACCCGTTCCAGCACCCTGCCGGAGGGGGCAATCCTTCTACGGTGGCCATCTTCATCATCCCGGTGCTCTCCATGATGAGGAGGGAGTAGTTCTCCCTCGGGGCTGAGGGTATGTACCAGTAGCTATGTGTTTGATCTCTCTCTCTCTCGTGTTCTTGATTTGGCACGATCTTGATGTATCGCGAGCTTTGCTATTATAATTGGATCCTATGTTTCTCCTACCCCTCTTCTCTCTTGTAATGAATTGAGTTTCCCCTTTGAAGTAATCTTATCGGATTGAGTCTTTAAAGATTTGAGAACACTTGATGTATGTCTTGCCATGGATATCTGTGGTGACAATGGGATATCACGTGATTCACTTGATGTATGTTTTGGTGATCAACTTGCTGGTTTCGCCCATGAACCTACGCATAGGGGTTGGCACACGTTTTCGTCGTGATTCTCCAATAGAACTTTGGGGCACTCTTTGAGGTCCTTTGTGTTGGTTGAATAGATGAATCTGAGATTGTGTGATGCATATCGTATAATCATACCCACGGATACTTGAGGTGACATTGGAGTATCTAGGTGACATTAGGGTTTTGGTTGATTTGTGTCTTAAGGTGTTATTCTAGTACGAACTCTAGGGCTGTTTGTGACACTTATAGGAATAGCACAACGGATTGATTGGAAAGAATAACTTTGAGGTGGTTTCGTACCCTACCATAATGTCTTCGTTCGTTCTCTATTAGTGACTTTGGAGTGACTCTTTGTTGCATGTTGAGGGATAGTTATGTGATCCAATTATGTTATCATTGTTGAGAGGACTTACACTAGTGAAAGTATGAACCCTAGGCCTTATTTCCACGCATTGCAATACCATTTATCTACCTTGCTGTTTTTATAATTTCAGATTACAAATACCTTTATCTACCATACATATTGCACTTGTATCACCATCTCTTTGCCGAACTAGTGCACCTATACAATTTACCATTGTATTGGGTGTGTTGGGGACACAAGAGACTCTTTGTTATTTGGTTGCAGGGTTGCTTGAGAGAGACCATCTTCATCGTATGCCTCCTACGGATTGATAAACCTTAGGTCATCCACTTGAGCGAAATTTGCTACTGTCCTACAAACCTCTGCACTTAGAGGCCCAACAACGTCTACAAGAAGAAGGTTGTGTAGTAGACATCACTGCGATGCTTATGTGAAGAAGCTTCAACCTGATAAGCTCGAACCCAAATTGGAGAAATGTGTCTTCATAGGATACCCAAAGGAAACTTGTAACGCCCCAGATATAATTTCCATATTTGTATCCAACTCTTGCCGTCTCCGGCGCTTAGTTATATTTATTTCTCGGGTTTGGGTTTTTGTCTCCGCGTGTTGTTTTTCTTTTTCGTGCATCTCTTATCATGTCATCACGTGCATTGCATTTGCATACATGTTCATCTCATGCATTCGAGCCTTTTCCCCGTTGTCCGTTTTGCATTCCGGCGCTTCGTTCTCCTCCGGTGGTCATTTCTAGTCTTCTTTCGTGTGTGGGGTTCAAACATTTCCGGATTGGACCGAGACTTGCCAAGCGGTCTTGGTTTACTACCGGTAGACCACCTGTCAAGTTTCGTACCTTTTGGACTTCGTTTGATAGTCCAACGGTTAACCGAGGGACCGAAAAGGCCTCGCGTGTGTTGCAGCCCAACACCCCCCAAATTTGGCCCAAAACCCACCAAACTCTGCTCCATCGTCTCGGTCGTTCGATCACGATCGTGTGGGCGAAAACCGCACCTCATTTGGACTCTCCTAGCTCCCTCTATGCCTATATATAGACCCCCTCCTCCAAATCCCCGATCCCCTCGTCTCAAACCCTAGCTAAAAAAAAAAGCTCCCAGCCACCGACGGACATGTCCGCCGCCTGACCGGACACGTCCGCCGGCGCCCCCGACCACTCCGGTGCCGCCACGTGGCCGGACCACTTCGCCGCGCCGCCGAAGCCCGCCGGCCCGCGGGAGGCCCGCCCCTCGCCCCCACGGGCCAGAACCGGCGCCGCCCGGCTCCCTCGTCCGGCCGCCCGCGCCCGACCTCCTCTTCCCCGACGCCGGCGCCGGAGCTCGCCGCGCCGCCGCCACCTCGACGCGGTCCGGCCGCCCTGCCGCGCCGCTCCACGCCGTCGCTCGCTGCCCTGAGCCGCCCAGCTCGACGCCGGAGCTCGCCGCCGACTCCACGCCGTCGCCCGCCGCTCGTCGCCGGCCCGGCGACCGCTCCTCCCCGCCGGCCTCGTTGCTCTTCTCCGGTGAAGGTTCCCGACGAACCTCGATCACGTGCAGATCCGATCCGGATCGGGATCAGATCCACCCGCGCGTCCAACCAAACGCCACCCTCAGATCTGCACCGCTCTGTCCCGGATCCCTCCGTCCCGCGTTGACTTTCGCGGAGGTATATTTTCACTAAGTCCCGGAGATTCTTGATCCAAGTTGCTATGTTCGCGGCTCAGTATCTTTGCATCCGTAGCCCCGATTTGGGCATACGATATATCAGAATCTTCGTCTCGACATGTACATCATTTCATTCCATTGCATCATTTGCATTTGAGGTCATCTTGATGCCCAAAATGCTGTTAGAAGGAGGCTTCGTGAGTTAAATTGCAGATCCGTTAGTTCATCATGCACTTTTGTCATTTTTGCCATGTTTAATTCGTGCATGATATGCCTATGCCCCTTTGGGATGAATTGTTAAGCATTTTGTCTTCTTTCCAGTGGTGCCACCCATGCATTTTTAGGATGTGTGTGTTGTCTTGTGCAAGCTTGCGAAGAGAGGTACCTGAGATTGCTGATTTCAGAGACTTAGTGATTTTCACCAAGTCTGGGATATTTTAGTTCATGATGCTATATGTCCAGCTTGTTTCCTAGTGATCCGTGCCTCTTTTGAGGATGATCAGTAAGGGAGTTTTGATATTTATGTTATGCTCTATCCATCCATGTCTTTGTTGGCATATGTGGAGTGCTCTAGGTTGACTCAATCGAGCTCAACTTTTGCTTCGTTGTTAATCTGGGCAGATCGTCAACTTGTTTGCGATTTTGCCGATGCTACCGTTAGTGTTCCATGCATGCTATGCCTTCGTTCTTGCCATGTGTAGCTAGCACATTGTGCCTTCTTGCTGGTTATATGCTTTCCTTGCCATGACTTGCACCGTAGTGAGTGCATCGAGCTCGTTTACATGCCTTCGTGAGTTATATTTCAGCGTGTCTCAGTTTTCACTAAGTCTGAAAACTGATTGCGTTCGAGCTATGTTCGTGAGCTCGGTAGAGTATTTTGTGGACCCTTTTGGCCCCAGGTCACTTTGGGTGTTTTGTTAAGCTTGTTGAGTAGCTCCATGCCATATTCTTACTTGTCATGTTCAGGTTTTGTGTCATGTTGTTTTGCTGCTCCGAAGAGGGCTTCGTGATCTGAAATTTCAGGCTAGTGTTAATTTCACTAAGTCTGGAATCTGTTTTGCATTTGCATTTTAGCCATGCTTGTTTGAACCTCTTAATGGACGAATTTGCCTATGGCTCAGTGCTAGTGTTTTGTCAACCATCTTGTGTACATCACTGCCATATATTTTGTTTTCATGTTTGGTGGCTGTAGCATGTTCATTTCGTTGCATTTAGATGCCTACTTGCTGTAAATCGCATACCGGTGTCATATCTTAAAGCGCTTGCCATTTCCAAACCGTAGCTCCGATTCCAATGATCTTTATATCGTTTTCAAGAGATTTCATCCCCTCTATCCAGTGGCACACTTGGTTTTCCAAGTTGATGCCAGGTTCATGCATTTCCTGTCATATCTTGCATTTTGCATCCCGCATCGCATCCCGCATAGCATATCGTCATTTCATCATATTGCTTGGTCTTGCCGTGGTTGATTGTATCCTTGTTGCTTGTTTGTCTTGTTGGGTAGAGCCGGGAGACGAGTTTGCTACCGAGGAGCCCGTTGAGTTTGCTTGCGAGGATCCAGTCAACTCTGACAACTGTGCAGGCAAGATGATCATACCCTCGAAATCACTACTATCTTTGCTATGCTAGTTTGCTCGCTCTTTTGCTTTGCCACTGCTACGATGCCTACCTTTTGCTTGTCAGCCTCCCAATTGCCATGTGAACCTCTAACCCACCATTGTCCTAGCAAACCGTTGATTGGCTATGTTACCGCTTTGCTCAGCCCTTCTTATAGCGTTGTTAGTTGCAGGTGAAGATTGGAGCCGTTCCTTGTTGGAACATTTATTTTACTTGTTGGGATATCATTATATTGCTATGTTATCTTAATGCATCTATATACTTGGTAAAGGGTGGAAGGCTCGGCCTCTCGCCTAGTGTTTTGTTCCACTCTTGCCGCCCTAGTTTTCCGTCATATCGGTGTTATGTTCCCGGATTGTTGCGTCCCTTACGCGGTTGGGTTATAATGGGAACCCCTTGATATTTCGCCTTGATTAAAGCTTGTCCAGCAATGCCCAACCTTGGTTTTACCATTTTCCACCTAGCCTTTTCTTTCCCTTGGGTTCTGCAGACTCAAAGGTCATCTTATTTTACCCCCCCCCCCGGGCCAGTGCTTCTCTGAGTGTTGGTCCACCTGTCAGCTACCGGTGGCCACCAGGGGCAACTCTGGGTTGGCCTACCCGTACCTAAGAAAATCTGAGTGTGCCCTGAGAAAGAGATATGTGCAGCTCCTATCGGGATTTGTCGGCACATTCGGGCGGTGTTGCTGGTCTTGTTTTAACCTGTTGAAGTGTCTTGAGTTACCGAGATACCGAGTCTGATCGGAACGTCTTGGGAGGAGGTCTATTCCTTCGTTGACCGTGAGAGCTTGTCATGGGCTAAGTTGGGACTCCCCTGCAGGGATTGAACTTTCGAAAGCCGTGCCCGCGGTTATGGGCAGATGTGAATTTGTTAATGTCCGGTTGTAGATTACTTGAATTAAACTTAGTTAAAATGAATCAACCGTGTGTGTTACCGTGATGGCCCCTTCTCGACGGAGTCCGGGAAGTGGACACGGTGTTGGAGTTATGCTTGCGCAGGATGTTCCTTTAGCTTCTCGCTCGTGCTTCGCCTTCTCTTCTCGCTCTCATTTGCGTATAAGTTAGCCACCACATATGCTAGTCGCTTGCTGCAGCTCCACATATTTTTGCCTTATCCATTCCTATGAGCTTAAATAGTCTTGATCGCGTGGGTGTGAGATTGCTGAGTCCCTGTGGCTCACAGATACTACAACTCCAGATGCAGGTCCAGGTGTTTCTGCTCCAGTTGACGATTACGAGCTCAAGTGGGAGTTCGACGAGGACTCTCAGCGATACTACGTGTCTTTTCCGGATGATCAGTAGTGGTGCCTAGTTGGGGTAATCGATTCAGGGCCTTGTCGCATGTTGGGTTCTTTTCTATTTTGGCGCCGTAGTCGGGCCATGAGTGTTTGTTTGATGGATGTTATTTATGCACTCTGATGTGACGTGGCGAGTGTAAGCCAACTATGGTATCTCCCCTTTTATTATGTATTACATGGGATGTTGTAATGATTGCCTAACTTGCGACATAGCTTTCAATGCGGTTATGTCTCTAAGTCGTGCCTCGACACGTGGGAGCTATAGCCGCATCGAGGGCGTTACAAGTTGGTAATCAGAGCCTTCCCCGACCTTAGGAGCCCCATTGCTTGATCGTTTTTAGCAGCCGAGTTGTGTCTAGAAAAAATGTTTTGAGTCCTTAGGAATTATATATCGGAGAGCTTAGGAATTCTTTTACTTCCCAGTCTCCACATCGCTCTGGTAAGGCATCCTGGCGTAGAGTTTTGACTCTTCTCTTCTCAAATTTCACTAAAAAAATTTTAGGATCACGCGAGTATTTTGGTTTTGTTCCGATGGTTTTGTGACGAGAACATTGTTCTTGGTGCCTCCTGTCTTTAGGGGTTGTGGCAGTGTCCCGGGGAGTTGAGCTCCGAGGTGTTGTCGTCACAATTTTATCGTTGCAATTCTGGTATACTTGAGATATGTGCGCGACATCGGAAATCTATTTTATGCAGTTCGTTGGTGAGATAACCTCGACGCCACCCAGTACTGGGGCGGGAGTTCGGGAGTATCGCCATAACTTGTATAACGGATGCTTTTCGAAGGTTGAGGTAGATGGTTTCCGAAGTTTTCCTGGTTATGTGTTGAAGGATGGATACAGCTGGATGTAGGATTTGCTAGTTTGGGTGAGATATTGTGCTTCCCCTGTATCCCCAACACCTGATTGCATAACCAGAAAGGTTCGGGAATTTCATAGGTGGGAATTCTAGTAGCTCTAGTTCTTCTTCCACGGATATTGGTTTGAGATTGGGATTTCTTACCGATTATTCGTTCTTGATCCGTACCTTGTTGATTTATTTCTCTACCTTAATTCTTCATGGCTCCTCAATTTATGGAAGTTTGACCACATTGAAATGGACTTCGTGACTGGGTTTCCAAAGTCCAAGCGTGGCAATGATGCTATATTTGTTGTCATCGACAAGCTCACCAAAGTGGCTCACTTTCTGCCTATCAAAGAGTCGATCACTGCAGCTCAATTGGCGGAACTCTATACCTCTCGCATTGTCTCTCTGCACGGTATTCCTCAAGTGATATCTTCAGACCGTGGCAGCATCTTTACCTCCAAGTTTTGGGATTCTTTTCAGAAAGCCATGGGCACCAACATCCGCTTCAGCACAGCTTTCCATCCTCAAACGAGCGGTCAAGTCGAGCGTGTCAACCAGATTCTTGAAGATATGCTCAGGGCTTGTGTAATCTCCTTCGGCATGAAGTGGGAGGATTGTCTTCCTTATGCTGAATTCTCTTACAACAACAGCTTTCAAGCAAGTTCGGGCAAGGCCCCCTTTGAAATTCTATATGGCAGGAAGTGCCGTACCCCTCTCAACTGGTCTGAAACCGGTGAACGTCAGCTGCTGGGTAATGACTTAATCACAGAAGCAGAAGAGATGTGCAAAGTCATTCGTGATAACCTCAAAGCAGCTCAATCCCGCCAGAAGTGCTACTATGATAGTAAGCACCGTGATCTGGCTTTCGAGATCGGAGATCACGTTTACCTCCGCGTCTCTCCTATGAAAGGTACTCGTCGCTTCGGTATCAAAGGGAAGCTTGCCCCTAGATACGTGGGACCTTTCAAGATTGTCAGCAAGAGAGGCGACCTCGCCTATCAACTCGAGCTTCCTTCAAACTTTGCAAATGTTCATGATGTGTTCCATGTCTCTCAGCTTCGAAAGTGCTTCAAGACTCCTGACCGCACCGTCAACTTCGAGGACATTGAGCTCCAAGAAGATCTCTCCTATCATGAGCACCCAGTTGCTATTCTTGAAGAGACTGAACGCAAGACTCGCAACAAGTCAATTAAATTTCTCAAAGTTAAGTGGTCTCACCATTCCGACCGTGAAGCTACCTGGGAACGCGAGGATCACCTCCGTTATGAGTACCCGGAGTTCTTTCAGTCCTAGATCTCGGGACGAGATCTTTTCGTAGTGGTGGAGTGTTGTAACGCCCCAGATATAATTTCCATATTTGTATCCAACTCTTGCCGTCTCCGGCGCTTAGTTATATTTATTTCTCGGGTTTGGGTTTTTGTCTCCGCGTGTTGTTTTTCTTTTTCGTGCATCTCTTATCATGTCATCACGTGCATTGCATTTGCATACATGTTCATCTCATGCATTCGAGCCTTTTCCCCGTTGTCCGTTTTGCATTCCGGCGCTTCGTTCTCCTCCGGTGGTCATTTCTAGTCTTCTTTCGTGTGTGGGGTTCAAACATTTCCGGATTGGACCGAGACTTGCCAAGCGGCCTTGGTTTACTACCGGTAGACCACCTGTCAAGTTTCGTACCTTTTGGACTTCGTTTGATAGTCCAACGGTTAACCGAGGGACCGAAAAGGCCTCGCGTGTGTTGCAGCCCAACACCCCCCAAATTTGGCCCAAAACCCACCAAACTCTGCTCCATCGTCTCGGTCGTTCGATCACGATCGTGTGGGCGAAAACCGCACCTCATTTGGACTCTCCTAGCTCCCTCTATGCCTATATATAGACCCCCTCCTCCAAATCCCCGATCCCCTCGTCTCAAACCCTAGCTAAAAAAAAAGCTCCCAGCCACCGACGGACATGTCCGCTGCCTGACCGGACACGTCCGCCGGCGCCCCCGACCACTCCGGTGCCGCCACGTGGCCGGACCACTTCGCCGCGCCGCCGAAGCCCGCCGGCCCGCGGGAGGCCCGCCCCTCGCCCCCACGGGCCAGAACCGGCGCCGCCCGGCTCCCTCGTCCGGCCGCCCGCGCCCGACCTCCTCTTCCCCGACGCCGGCGCCGGAGCTCGCCGCGCCGCCGCCACCTCGACGCGGTCCGGCCGCCCTGCCGCGCCGCTCCACGTCGTCGCTCGCCGCCCTGAGCCGCCCAGCTCGACGCCGGAGCTCGCCGCCGACTCCACGCCGCCGCCCGCCGCTCGTCGCCGGCCCGGCGACCGCTCCTCCCCGCCGGCCTCGTTGCTCTTCTCCGGTGAAGGTTCCCGACGAACCTCGATCCACGTGCAGATCCGATCCGGATCGGGATCAGATCCACCCGCGCGTCCAACCAAACGCCACCCTCAGATCTGCACCGCTCTGTCCCGGATCCCTCCGTCCCGCGTTGACTTTCGCGGAGGTATATTTTCACTAAGTCCCGGAGATTCTTGATCCAAGTTGCTATGTTCGCGGCTCCGTATCTTTGCATCCATAGCCCCGATTTGGGCATACGATATATCAGAATCTTCGTCTCGACATTTACATCATTTCATTCCATTGCATCATTTGCATTTGAGGTCATCTTGATGCCCAAAATGCTGTTAGAAGGAGGCTTCGTGAGTTAAATTGCAGATCCGTTAGTTCATCATGCACTTTTGTCATTTTTGCCATGTTTAATTCGTGCATGATATGCCTGTGCCCCTTTGGGATGAATTGTTAAGCATTTTGTCTTCTTTCCAGTGGTGCCACCCATGCATTTTTAGGATGTGTGTGTTGTCTTGTGCAAGCTTGCGAAGAGAGGTACCTGAGATTGCTGATTTCAGAGACTTAGTGATTTTCACCAAGTCTGGGATATTTTAGTTCATGATGCTATATGTCCAGCTTGTTTCCTAGTGATCCGTGCCTCTTTTGAGGATGATCAGTAAGGGAGTTTTGATATTTATGTTATGCTCTATCCATCCATGTCTTTGTTGGCATATGTGGAGTGCTCTAGGTTGACTAAATCGAGCTCAACTTTCGCTTCGTTGTTAATCTGGGCAGATCGTCAACTTGTTTGCGATTTTGCCGATGCTACCGTTAGTGTTCCATGCATGCTATGCCTTCGTTCTTGCCATGTGTAGCTAGCACATTGTGCCTTCTTGCTGGTTATATGCTTTCCTTGCCATGACTTGCACCGTAGTGAGTGCATCGAGCTCGTTTACATGCCTTCGTGAGTTATATTTCAGCGTGTCTCAGTTTTCACTAAGTCTGAAAACTGATTGCGTTCGAGCTATGTTCGTGAGCTCGGTAGAGTATTTTGTGAACCCTTTTGGCCCCAGGTCACTTTGGGTGTTTTGTTAAGCTTGTTGAGTAGCTCCATGCCATGTTCTTACTTGTCATGTTCAGGTTTTGTGTCATGTTGTTTTGCTGCTCCGAAGAGGGCTTCGTGATCTGAAATTTCAGGCTAGTGTTAATTTCACTAAGTCTGGAATCTGTTTTGCATTTGCATTTTAGCCATGCTTGTTTGAACCTCTTAATGGATGAATTTGCCTATGGCTCAGTGCTAGTGTTTTGTCAACCATCTTGTGTACATCACTGCCATATATTTTGTTTTCATGTTTGGTGGCTGTAGCATGTTCATTTCGTTGCATTTAGATGCCTACTTGCTGTAAATCGCATACCGGTGTCATATCTTAAAGCGCTTGCCATTTCCAAACCGTAGCTCCGATTCCAATGATCTTTATATCGTTTTCAAGCGATTTCATCCCCTCTATCCAGTGGCACACTTGGTTTTCCAAGTTGATGCCAGGTTCATGCATTTCCTGTCATATCTTGCATTTTGCATCCCGCATCGCATCCCGCATAGCATATCGTCATTTCATCATATTGCTTGGTCTTGCCGTGGTTGATTGTATCCTTGTTGCTTGTTTGTCTTGTTGGGTAGAGCCGGGAGACGAGTTTGCTACCGAGGAGCCCGTTGAGTTTGCTTGCGAGGATCCAGTCAACTCTGACAACTGTGCAGGCAAGATGATCATACCCTCGAAATCACTACTATCTTTGCTATGCTAGTTTGCTCGCTCTTTTGCTTTGCCACTGCTACGATGCCTACCTTTTGCTTGTCAGCCTCCCAATTGCCATGTGAACCTCTAACCCACCATTGTCCTAGCAAACCGTTGATTGGCTATGTTACCGCTTTGCTCAGCCCTTCTTATAGCGTTGTTAGTTGCAGGTGAAGATTGGAGCCGTTCCTTGTTGGAACATTTATTTTACTTGTTGGGATATCATTATATTGCTATGTTATATTAATGCATCTATATACTTGGTAAAGGGTGGAAGGCTCGGCCTCTCGCCTAGTGTTTTGTTCCACTCTTGCCGCCCTAGTTTTCCGTCATATCGGTGTTATGTTCCCGGATTGTTGCGTCCCTTACGCGGTTGGGTTATAATGGGAACCCCTTGATATTTCGCCTTGATTAAAGCTTGTCCAGCAATGCCCAACCTTGGTTTTACCATTTGCCACCTAGCCTTTTCTTTCCCTTGGGTTCTGCAGACTCAAAGGTCATCTTATTTTACCCCCCCCCCCCGGGCCAGTGCTCCTCTGAGTGTTGGTCCACCTGTCAGCTACCGGTGGCCACCAGGGGCAACTCTGGGTTGGCCTACCCGTACCTAAGACAATCTGAGTGTGCCCTGAGAAAGAGATATGTGCAGCTCCTATCGGGATTTGTCGGCACATTCGGGCGGTGTTGCTGGTCTTGTTTTAACCTGTTGAAGTGTCTTGAGTTACCGAGATACCGAGTCTGATCGGAACGTCTTGGGAGGAGGTCTATTCCTTTGTTGACCGTGAGAGCTTGTCATGGGCTAAGTTGGGACTCCCCTGCAGGGATTGAACTTTCGAAAGCCGTGCCCGCGGTTATGGGCAGATGGGAATTTGTTAATGTCCGGTTGTAGATTACTTGAATTAAACTTAGTTAAAATGAATCAACCGTGTGTGTTACCGTGATGGCCCCTTCTCGATGGAGTCCGGGAAGTGGACACGGTGTTGGAGTTATGCTTGCGCAGGATGTTCCTTTAGCTTCTCGCTCGTGCTTCGCCTTCTCTTCTCGCTCTCATTTGCGTATAAGTTAGCCACCACATATGCTAGTCGCTTGCTGCAGCTCCACATATTTTTGCCTTATCCATTCCTATGAGCTTAAATAGTCTTGATCGCGTGGGTGTGAGATTGCTGAGTCCCTGTGGCTCACAGATACTACAACTCCAGATGCAGGTCCAGGTGTTTCTGCTCCAGTTGACGATTACAAGCTCGAGTGGGAGTTCGACGAGGACTCTCAGCGATACTACGTGTCTTTTCCGGATGATCAGTAGTGGTGCCTAGTTGGGGTAATCGATTCAGGGCCTTGTCGCATGTTTGGTTCTTTTCTATTTTGGCGCCGTAGTCGGGCCATGAGTGTTTGTTTGATGGATGTTATTTATGCACTCTGATGTGACGTGGCGAGTGTAAGCCAACTATGGTATCTCCCCCTTTTATTATGTATTACATGGGATGTTGTAATGATTGCCTAACTTGCGACATTGCTTTCAATGCGGTTATGTCTCTAAGTCGTGCCTCGACACGTGGGAGCTATAGCCGCATCGAGGGCGTTACAAAACTGTTGGGTACACCTTCTATCATAGATCCGAAGGCAAGACATTCATTGCTAAGAATGGATCCTTTCTAGAGAAGGAGTTTCTCTTGAAAGAAGTGAGTGGGAGGAAAGTAGAACTTGATGAGGTAATTGTACCTGCTCCCTTATTGGAAAGTAGTTCATCACAGAAATCAGTTCCTATGACACCTACACCAATTAGTGAGGAAGCTAATGATGATGATCATGAAACTTCAGATCAAGTTACTACCGAAGCTCGTAGGTCAACCAGAGCAAGATCCGCACCAGAGTGGTACGGTAATCCTTTTCTGGAAGTCATGTTATTTGACCATGACGAACCTACGAACTATGAGGAAGCGATGATTAGCCCAGATTCCACAAAATGGCTTGAAGCCATGAAATCTGAGATGGAATCCATGTATGAGAACAAAGTGTGGACTTTGGTTGACTTGCCCGATGATCGGCAGACCATCAAAAATAAATGGATCTTCAAGAAGAAGACAGACGCTGATGGTAATGTTACTGTCTACAAAGCTCGACTTGTTGCGAAAGGTTTTCGACAAGTTCAAGGAGTTGACTATGATGAGACCTTCTCACCAGTAGCGATGCTTACGTCCGTCCGAATCATGTTAGCTATTGTCGTATTTTATGATTATGAAATTTGGAAAATGGATGTATAGCCTGCATTCCTGAATGGATTTCTGGAAGAAGAGTTGTATATGATGCAACCTGAAGGTTTTATCGATCCAAAAAGTGCTAACAAAGTGTGCAAGCTCCAGCGATCCATTTATGGACTTCTGCAAGCCTCTCGGAGTTGGAATAAACTTTTGATAGTGTGATCAAAGCATATGGTTTTATACAGACTTTTGGAGAAGCCTGTATTTACAAGAAAGTGAGTGGGAGCTCTGTAGCATTTCTAATATTATATGTGGATGACATATTGTTGATTGGAAATGATATAGAATTTCTGGATAGCATAAAAGGATACATGAACAAGAGTTTTTCAATGAAAGACCTCGGTGAAGCTGCTTACATATTGGGCATCAAGATCTATATAGATAGATTAAGACGCTTAATTGGACTTTCACAAAGCACGTACCTGGACAAAGTTTTGAAGAAGTTCAAAATGGATCAGGCAAAGAAAGGGTTCTTGCATGTGTTACAACATGTGAAGTCGAGTAAGACTCAATGCCCGACCACTGCAGAAGATTGAGAGAAATGAAAGATGTTCCCTATGCTTCAGCCATAGGCTCTATCATGTATGCAATGTTGTGTACCAGACCTGATGTGTGTCTTGCTATTAGTTTAGCAGGGAGGTACCAAAGTAATCTAGGAGTGGATCACTGGACATCGGTCAAGAACATCCTGAAATACCTGAAAAGGACTAAGGATATGTTTCTTGTTAATGGAGGTGACAAAGAGCTCATCGTAAATGGTTACGTTGATGCAAACTCTGACACTGATCCGGACGATTCTAAATCAAAACCGGATACGTGTTTATATTCAACGGTGGAGCTGTCAGTTGCAGCAGTTCTAAACAGATCGTCGTGGCGGGATCTACATGTGAAGCGGAGTACATTGCTGCTTCGGAAGCAGTGAATAAAGGAGTCTGGATGAAGGAGTTCATATCCGATCTAGATGTCGTACCTAGTGCATCGGGTCCAATGAAAATCTTTTGTGACAACACTGGTGTAATTGCCTTGGCAAAGGAATCCAGATTTCACAAGAGAACCAAACACATCAAGAGATGCTTCAACTCCATCCGGGATCAAGTCCAGGTGGGAGACATAGAGATTTGCAAGATACATACGGATCTGGATGTTGCAGACCCGTTGACTAAGCCTCTTCCACGAGCAAAACATGATCAGCACCAAGGCTCCATGGGTGTTAGAATCATTACTGTGTAATCTAGATTATTGACTCTAGTGCAAGTGGGAGACTTAACGAAATATGCCCTAGAGGCAATAATAAAGTTATTATTTATTTCCTTATATCATGATAAATGTTTATTATTCATGCTAGAATTGTATTAGCTGGAAACATGATACATGTGTGAATACATAGACAAATAGAGTGTCACTAGTATGCCTCTACTTGACTAGCTCGTTTATCAAAGATGGTTATGTTTCCTAACCATAGGCATGAGTTGTCATTTGATTAACGGGATCACATCATTAGAGAATGATGTGATTGACTTGACCCATTCCGTTAGCTAAGCACTTGATCGTTTAGTATCTTGATGTTGCTTTCTTCATGACTTATACATGTTCCTATGACTATGAGATTATGCAACTCCCGTTTATTGGAGGAACACTTTGTGTGCTACCAGACGTCACAACGTAACTAGGTGATTATAAAGGTGCTCTACAGGTGTCTCCGAAGGTACTTGTTGAGTTGGCGTATTTCGAGATTAGGATTTGTCACTCCGGTTGTCGGAAAGGTATCTCTAGGCCCACTCGGTAATGCACATCACTATAAGCCTCGCAAGCATTGTAACTAATGAGTTAGTTGCGGGATGATGTATTACGGAACGAGTAAAGAGACTTGCCGGTAACAAGATTGAACTAGGTATTGAGATACCGACGATCGAATCTCGGGGAAGTAACATACCGATGACAAAGGGAACAACGTATGTTGTTATGCGGTTTGACCGATAAAGATCTTTGTAGAATATGTAGGAACCAATATGAGTATCTAGGTTCCGCTATTGGTTATTAATCGGAGACATGTCTTGGTCATGTCTACATAGTTCTCGAACCCGTAGGTTCTGCACGCTTAAAGTCCGGCGACGATCGGTATTATGAGTTTTTGTGTTTTGATGTTGTAACATCCCAAATTTTCAATTTGGAATGTTATACACTAGATCATCAATGCATATCATATTTTCTTGCTTTTGGTTTGATCCTAGAAATTCTACGCAACTCAAGGACCCTCGGAGAGAGTTGGGGATTTCGTTATTTTCATATTTGAGTTTTCTCAAATTTTGAAAATAGGATCATTGATTTTATTTTTTTATCTTCAATTATTTCTATAATAAAAATAAGTGAGAGGGAATAAAAGGACTTTCCCAAAATAAAGAAATATTGAGGATTTAATAAAAAAATCAAATAAGATTTATTTTGGAGTTTTTGCTATTTTATTTGAATTTAGGAAAAATTGCACGCTTTTCAAACTGCATTTTAGGGCCAAGAAAATGTTCATCTTGTTCTAATTATTTTATTTAGACGGTGAAAATTTGTTTTGGCATTTTTAGTTTTTTATTTATTTTTCTAGGATTTTTCTCAGTTCGGTGGGATTATTTTTTAAAAAAAATCTCCGCGCCCGACTGGGTTGAAGGCCCAGCCGAGCCAGGCCGGCCCGCGCCGCCGCCGACCCGGACTCCAAGTCCGAGCCAAACTCCTCCGCGCCGCCGCCACCTTGCCCCCTCCCCCAAGCCGCCATCCCCCTCTTAAATACCGTCGCTCCCCTCCCCACCCCGCCACCCGACCCGCCCCGCCGCCGATAGCAGCAGCAGCCGCCGCCGCCGCAGCCCCGCCACCCCACGCCGCTCCGCCGCCACACTAGAACCCCGCCGGAGCCTCGCTGGAGCCAAGCCGAGGTAGCCGCCCCGCCGCCCCGGTTTTCTAAAGAAACTGATTCGTTTCTTTTAGAAAACCCTAGTTTCGTCTTTTTTAGAAATAGATCGGTTTTTTTTTGGTTTATTTATTTAGCGAGCGCTCGCCCGTTCGTTCGTTTTAACGGACAAATTCGATGTTTAGTTTCAGTTAACGACCGTTCGTTCGTTAATCTGTTCGTTAGTTTTTCTTTTTCTCGGATTTTTCTGCGGTTATTTCTGATCTGATTTTCGTTCTAGTATAACTTTTCGCCCGTTTATGAGAATGATGCGATTCAAGCGCCTGGAGTTTCGTCTCGAAACCCTCTTTCCGTTTAACCTACTCAAACAAGATTTTGCTTCTGTAAAATTTGACTTAGATCCAGATTAGTAAATGAAGTTTGTTTCTTTCACCGTTTGACTTTTGTTGCTTCGTTCGATTTGATTCTTTTTGCAAACCGGAGTTCTTAAGTTGAACTTTCTAGTTAGATCTCTTATTTGGGTTTTACCCGTGCATTAGATGAGTACTTATTGTATGCTTGTTTGTTTGTGATAGAGTACCCGAAGTGCGCCGCTTGCTACTTTGAATCTCTAGGTTTCGCGGATCATCAGCAAGGCAAGTAACACTTTGATCATACCTCTTTACTACCCAGTTTTTATTGCACTAGATCAATCCTCAAACAATTGCATGATTAGGATCTGATTAATATGTGGGTTTTGGGAAGTAGATGAGGTAGTACCTATTACCTGTTTTATTATCAAACCCTTGGGAGTTACTTCTACGTTTGCTTGTTATGCCATGATATGCTAGTAGACGTGGATTGGGTGTGTGTATCCATGACAGATGTGAGATTGTTAAATTAATGGTTTATTTAAGGTGGCAACTTAAACACACATCTGGGTGGATTGAGGCACCTGGGTATTCCAGCGATTGCCTGTTTTTCTTTATGGACCGCCACCCAGGCTCAAAGGGATCATGAGATTATTCATACTAGAAACTTCCGTGTGCAGCCACAAGCTACTATGGGCTCTAGCATAGTTGACTAAGTCATGCGAACTCTTACAGTGGTAGACTAGCAGATGTAGGGGATGTAGGTTGGTACTGTCTGCCCGATCGTAAGGTGTTAGCGCTTCTGAAAGACTATGTCTTGGTCATCCATTTCTCAAACATCATGTAGTGCGAGAATCCCAACGGAGGAGATCGAGTCTTGTGGGGAAAAGTGCGCAAACCTCTACAGAGTGTATAAACTAATCATGGTTAGCCGTGTCCCCGGTTATGGACGTCTTGAGTATCTAGTACTTGGATTATCATGTGAATCTCATCATGTTACTTTAATTAATATTGTTGGGTTTTAATGATAATGCTTCATTGGGATTGAGAGGATGTCTATCTTCTCAAAGCTCAACAACCACCATGATAGTTAAATAAAAATTTGTTGCTTTGCAGTAGGGAAAAATTGGCTTTTATGCAAAAACTGTAACCATAGAGCTTTCCACCAGCCATATATGCATGTAGTATAGCTTTATTCTTTCATTACTCTCTATGTGTTACATTGCCAGCATATTCCATGTGTTGACCCGTTTTTGGGCTGCAACGTTCATGTTGCAGACTTTTTAGACGACGAGTAAGGTGCCTTTAGGTCGTGGTTCTATACTCAGTGATGCCGTTGGAGTTGATGGACTCACTTATCTTTCAAGCCTTCTGCTGTTATCGTTATTAGATGGCCTTAAGCCATATTTATTGTAATAAGTTCTCTTTTGAGACATTCCATGTAATAAGTGTGTGATTGCTACTCTGTTATAAATCCTTCAAATACTGTGCATGTCAGCATTACTGATCCAGGGATGACACTAAAGCATAGAGATCAGACTGTTTGAGGTCTGGTCACTGCAGATGTACCGAAGGTAGTTTGGAGTCCCGGATATGATCATGGACATGACGAGGAGTCTCGAAATGGTTGATACGTAAAGATCGATATATTGGATGACTATATTTGGATACCAGAATGGTTCCGGGTGAGATCAGGAATATACCGGAGTACCTGGAGGTTATCGAAACCCCCCGGGAGGTATATGGGCCTTATTGGGCTTTAGTGGAAAGGAGGGGAAAGGAGCAAGGGAGGTGGCGCGCCCCCCTCCAAGACCAATCCGAATTGGGAGGGGGACGAGCCCCGCTTTCCTTCCTCCCTCCTTACTCTTCCCCCCCCCCCTCTCCTACTCCAAGTTGGGAAAGGGGGAATCCTACTCCCGGTGGGAGTAGGACTCCCCTTGGCGCGCCTCTCCCTGGCCGGTCGCCCCCTCCCCCTTGTTCCTTTACATACGGGGGTAGGGTGCACCCCATAGACACAACAATTGATCATTGATCTCTTAGCCGTGTGTGGTGCCCCCCTCCACCATAATCCACCTCGATCATATCGTAGCGGTGCTTAGGCGAAGCCTTGCGTCGGTAGCATCATCATCACTGTCACCACGCCGTCGTGCTGACGAAACTCTCCTGTGAAGCTTTGCTGGATCGGAGCTCACGGGACGTCATCGAGTTGAATGTGTGCAGAACTCGGAGGTGCCCTGCGTTCGGTACTTGGATCGGTCGGATCATGAAGACGTACGACTACATCAACGGCGCTGTGCTAACGCTTCCGCATTCGGTCTACGAGGGTACGTAGACACACTCTCCCCTCATTGCTATGCATCACCATGATCCTGTGTGTGCGTAGGAAACTTTTTGAAATTACTACGTTCCCCAACACGTGGAACCAGCAACAGTTGTTTAGGCCGCATCTGCAGCCTCCGCATCATTAGTAGCAGCAGAAACTAGTTGTTACAGGCAGGATGTATTCTCCCCAATATCCATGGTCGGGCTGATGGAACCTCGATACCGGCTGGTTGTTTACATGGAGCAACCTTTCTTTCTAAAATCCAAAGTTAATGTACATGCACACGCTCCCTTTACTGATGCTACATTACCTCTCGACTCGCTGTCACAGATTATGTCTTCTAACTGCATTGTACATCCACAGGTATAATGTAAAATTCACGAAACCGCGTGTATGTATATTTCTGAAATTTGTATTCACCTCGACATGCAAAAAGATGAGGCCATTGTGCTGCAGCACTTTACCACCGAGCTCATGATGTATTGTTTTACATTATGCATTCTGCGATATAATGTAAAATCATGAACCACAAGGATTTGTAACATTCATTAGTCTGAATGTTCTAATTGCCGCAATATGCGAAAGCAGAGGCTGCTCTGCTTCAGTTTGATTGTCGTAATTGTTTTCTATGTCGATCGGATGCAGGTGTAGGGTGCACGTTTGAACTGGCGAACACAACATTACTACCAATTTCGTTGATCTGTGCTTATGGCCGGTGGTGCCCTTCATTCAGAACATACACATCATTCATCCAATTTTATTGTCACATACATTCATTCAAGTGCCTCACATCGAGATGCTCGACTGTTCAGGTGTCATAGTAGAGATGTACCGCAAGAAGGTCCAACTGGCATGTTCTAGATGCTATCCCAATGATGCAGCTGCTGCTCAAGGGAGAGCGATCTCAAACAACCTGAGTGTACAAAATCAGACCCTCTGTTATGTTGTGATTGATTTCAGTAAAAGTCAGTGATAAAAGAACAATAATAGATTGCAATCATACAAATTTATATGTGTAGGTATGGGTATTGCATTCATGTAAATGTTTCCTTATTTGCTATGAAAACATGTTTGTGCGGGTTTGAGATTTTGGTAGTACACAGATTTTACAACGCCAAAGAGCATAATACTATCCGTCCTTGGCCCAGAATGATAGGGTAACTGAACATTAATTTACATCCAAGGGGATGAGCTAGAAAAACCAACTACTACTTTTGGAAGAGCACATGATCAACTGCCGAAGCTTTCTTCCATAGAGCTTGCTTGGGTTCAACTTTTTGTGTATAAATGATCAGGCTGGATTTGGTTTTGCAGATGTGCTGCTGCAAGCTAAGATCCATCGAAGCACACAAGGCATGGGTGAAGTCCCTCGAGGTGCTCAAGAACTGCTCGACTCTGCTTCATTTCCCATCGGAACACATGAAGAACTCCTAAGTCAATCATGTTAGCTCTCATGTCACATTACTAAGTTCTGCCTATTTGTTTGATTAGTTCCGAAATAGAAGTACTTATTTTATTTCTTATGTAAAACATTTCTTGGAGAAATTTATAGTAGTACTAATCTATCAGAAATTAATGTAAGAAGTAGCTGTAATTATCAATTTGTCTACACTAATTTTTAAATAAAAGCATTTAGTATTTGCATCAACTGCTCTAAACCATTGTAGGTTCTGATGTAGCCATATATCTCATAGCTGCAGGTGGGAAACCAAATCCAAGGTTCCATCTCTTTCTGCAAACAAAAATCATCACATATAGTATTGTCTTATATACTAATGCTTTTTTCAAGATGGAGGCTTGCATTATGGAAGGATACAACCATCGTTTAATACTACCGCTTTCCACAAGATAAAGGTTGGTGTCATAGGTGGATACATCTGTCACTGTTGCGACGCCTTTTTAGTTGTCTATATGCCGTAAGGAACCATGAATGAGTATCTCACTAGGAATGGGTGAGTCTAATTCTCGATGCGGTGATATTTTTTTCTGCCGTTGCAACGCACGTGCATTTTTGCTAGTATTCACATATGTTCCCAAACCACCAGAAGTATCCACAAAAACACTTTTCCACCGCCGCAACCTTCTATACTCGTGAGGTCCCATCTGGGGGCCTTTTCCGGCATCCTGCCGGAGGGGGATTCGTTCACCAAGGGCTTCTACATCAACTCTATTGCCCTTCAGATGAAGCGTGAGTACTTTACCTCAGACCTACGGGTCCATAGTTAGTAGCTAGGTGGCTTCTTCTCTCTCTTTGATTCTCAATACCATGTACTCCTCGATGTTCTTGAAGATCTATTCGATGTAATCTTCGTTTGTGGTGTGCTTATCGAGATCTGATGAATTGTGGATTTATGATCAGGTTATCTATGAATATTATTTGAATCTTCTCTGAATTCTTATATGCATGATTTGATATCTTTGTAATTCTCTTCATACTATCGGTTTGGTTTGGCCAACTAGATTGGTTTTTCTTGCAATGGGAGAAGTGCTTAGCTTTGGGTTCAATCTTGCGGTGTCCTTCCCCATTAACAGTAGGGGCAGCAAGGCACATATTGTATTGTTGCCATCGAGGATAAAAATATGGGGTTTTGATCATATTGCTTGAGTTAATTCCTCTACATCATGTCATCTTACTTAATGTGTTACTCTGTTCTTTATGATCTTAATACTCTAGATGCAGGTAGGAGTCGGTCGATGTGTGGAGTAATAGTAGTAGATGCAGAATTGTTTCGGTCTACTTGACACGGACGTGATGCCTATATTTCATAATCATTGCCTTAGATATCGTCATAACTTTGCGCTTTTCTATCAATTGCTCGACAGTTATTTGTTCACCCACCGTATTATTTGCTATCTTGGGGGAAGCCTCTAGTGAAACCTATGGCCCCCGCGTCTATTTTCCATCATATTAGTTTCCGATCTACTATTTTGCAATCTTTTATTTCCAATCTATAAACCAAAAATACCAAAAGTATTTACTTTACCTTTTGTTTAGTTTCATCTATCTCTATCAGATCTCACTTTTGCAAGTGACCGCGAAGGGATTGACAACCCCTTTATCGCATTGGGTGCAAGTTTTTTGATTGTTTGTGCATGTATTAGGTGATTTGTGCGTTGTCTCCTACTGGATTGATACCTTGGTTCTCTAACTGAGGGAAATACTTATCTCTACTTTGCTACATCACCCTTTCCTCTTCAAGGGAAAAACCAACGCAAGCTCAAGAAGTAGCAACTGACAGCTCCACCATTCAATATAAATACGTATCCGGTTTGTGCCCTAGAGACATCCGGATCAGTGTCAAAGCTAGCATCGATGTAACTATTTACGACGAGCTCTTTGTCACCTCCATAAACGAGAAACATATCCTTGGTCTTTTTCAGGTACTTCAGGTTGTTCTTGACCGCTGTCCAATGATCCACTCCTGGTTTACTTTGGTACCTCTCTGCCAGACTTATGGCAAGGCACACATCAGGTTTGGTACACAGCATAGCATACATGATAAAACATATGGCTGAGGCATAGGGAATGACTTTCATTTTCTCTCTGTCTTTTGCTATGGTCGGGCTTTGAGTATGACTCAATGTAGCGACCCGACCTCAAACGATCAAGTCTCTATGCTTCAGTGTCATCCCTGGATCGGTAATGCTGACACACACAGTACTCGAGGATTTATAACAGAGTAGCAATCACACACTTATTACATCGAATGTCTCAAAAGAGAACTTATTACAATAAATATGGCTTAAGGCTATCTAATACGATAACAACGGAAGGCTTGGAAGATAAAGTGAGTCCATCAAATCCAACGGCATAGCTGAGCTGCACGGCAACGACCTAACAAACCTTACTCCTCATCTGAGAAGTCTACAACATAATACGTTGCAGCCCGAAAACGGGTCACCACATGGAATATGCTGGCAATGTAACACAGTAGAGCAAAAACAGAGTAATGCTATCACTACATGCATATTTGGCTGGTGGAAAGCTCTATGGTTAAAGTTTTGCGAAAAGCCAATTTTTCCCTACAACAAAGGAATAGATTTTATTTAACTATCATGGTAGTTGAAACATCATTGAGAAGGTTCCTCCAACTCCATCCCAATTAAAAGTAATTATCAACCCAACAATATTAATTTTGAGTGATGGGATACTTAGGATAATCCAAGCACTAGATACTCAAGATTTGTCCATAACCAGGGACACGGCTAACCATGATTAGTTTATACACTTTGCAGTGGTTTGCGCACTTTTCCCCACAAGACCCGATCTCCTCCGTTGGATTTCTCGCACTGCCGGGTGTTTGAGAAACGGATGACGGAGACACAGTCTTTCAGAAGCATTAACTCCTTACTCCGGGCAGACCATACCAACCTACATCCCTCTACCTGCTGATCCACCTCTTCAAGAGCTTCACGCAACTTACTCAACTATGCTAGAGCCTATAATAGCTTGTGGCTGCACACGGAAGTTTCTAGCATGAAATATCTCAGTTCCCTTTGAGCCTAGGTGGCGGACCTTAGGATTATCACACGGGTACTCTGGGACATCCTAGGATAACACTGGATTCTCCAGGTGCCCAACAAACAATCCACCCAGATGTGTATTTAAGTTGCCACCTTAAGTTGAACCATTAATTAATAATCTCACATATGTCATGGATTCACTCACCCAAACCACGTCTACGAGCATAGCATGGCAATATAAGCAATACGTAGAAGTAACTCCCAAGGGTTTGATAATAACAGGGCAATAGGTTCTACCTCATAAACTACTTCCCATCCCACATGTTAAACACATCCTAATCATGCAATGTTTGAGGATTGGAGCTAATGCATAAAAACTGGGTATGAAAAGAGTATGATCAAAGTGTTACTTGCCTTGGTAATGATCCGCAAAACCTAGAGACTCGTAGTAGCACGCTTCACACTCCGGGTGTTCTATCGCAAACAAACAATAGAATGCATAAGCAATGAAGCAAAGAAGCATAGGTAAAACTCAAATAAGAAGATCTAACCAGAAAGTTCAACTTAAGAACTCTGGTTTGCAAAAAGAATCAAATCAAACGGAGCAATGAAACTCAAACTGTGAAAGAAACAAGATCCGATTACTAATCTGGACCTAAGTCAAATTTTGAAATACCAAAATCTTGTTCAAGTTGATAAAACAGAAAGAGGGTTTCGAGAAAAAGATCTAGGCGCTTGAATCGCCCGATTCCGATAAACGAGCGAAAAGATAAACTAAAACGAAAATCGGATCAGAAATCGCGATCGAAAATAATCGTGGAAATCCGAGAAAAAGAAAAACTGACGAACACGCTAACGAACAAATGTTCGCTGTCTGCGGCTAATGAGTGAACACCGTTCGTTAAAACGAACATACAAACGAACGTCCGCTAAATAAACTAAACCGGAAAAAATAAAAAAACCGATCTATTCTAAAAAACCTAGGGTTAAAAAACGGATTGGTTTTTCTCTCAAAACCGGCGGCGGCGAGGCGACTACCTTGGCGAGGCGACTACTAGGAAAAGGCCTGCTAATGGCGCACCAGTTTTGCCTACTAATGGCGCATCACCGGTGCGCCATTAGTATCATGCCACTAGTATTTATTACTAATGGCGCACCACTAGTGCGCCATTAGTATCTGGTATACTAATGGCGCACCACGCAGTGCGCCATTAGTATATAACACCATGCGCCATTAGTATGCCTCCCAGGGGCCATATTTAACCATGTGCTTTGGCACACTAATGGCGCACTGCGGATGGATGCGCCATTAGTATACTTGGCATACTAATGGCGCACTGCGGATGGATGCGCCATTAGTATACTTTGGCATACTAATGGCGCACTCTGTAGTGATGCGCCATTAGTATGAATATTAGGTTTTTTTTTACTTTTCTGATTTTTGCACAAGTTACAAAATATATTATTTGACAGAATATAGACAGTAGCACACAGCAACAGCAGATTCATCGAATACAATAGAAGATTAGTCTCCGAATACAATTCATCATATTAGTCTCCAAATTCAAAAGACCGAACAAAGATAAAACATTACAAGTCTCGAGACCGCGAGTATCGAGTTTGTCTTCACATTACAAGTCGATATCGATCATCTAAACTACCATTACATAGAAGAGAGCTGCGGTCATCACGATGAGCATCATCGCGATGAAACTGGTCTTCATCTGGTTCCTCCAACGCTCCCTCCTCTCTCCCACTAAATAGCGGGCGTATCTAGATTCCGCCTCCGCCCTAGTGGTGTACCCTTTGTAACTGTTACCGCTGAAATGGTGAACCTGTCTCCGACACTCCTCCCAGTCGCCGTAGATTCCGGGAACCTTACCCTTGTACACGACATACGACGACATCTCTATGCACAAGCCAAACAACAGACAATACATACATAAGCAATATATAAGTATGCAACAAAAGGATCGGAAGAGAAAAGCAAGACATTAATAGCACGATTCATGGTCCTACTAATAAATAGCATCGATTACATCTAAGTTGAACGACTGTCCAAACCAAAGAGACATACAATTCATTAAAGTTTAATTACAACATGAGCCAATCAATGTTTCAGAACTACACATCACTACTTTCGACTCGACTCATGGATAGGAGCGTGGATGAAGCCACCGTCTGTCGTGATGGTCATGAAATCGCGGGCGTTGTCAGCCTGTATTTGTAGCATTCCGTCTATCTCAATGTTGGACGGTTGATATCTGAGGAAGAACCGCCCCGAGGTATGAAGGACATCTTGATGGATGATGTCCGCAAACTCTGACTGGATGCGAAAGAATTCTTGTCTGATGTCCGCGTCCTGGATTGCCGACAAGCTCGCGGCCCAATCTTTGAGATTATTTGGTAGCAGAAGGTGATGATGGTCCCTTACGATCGCCCGCATGTGATGGAGGGCGTAGTAGGCATCCTTCTGACCGCCAGGCGGCTTCTTGACGCAGCAGAACGTCGTATTGTGGGCAAACACGTGCTTGCCGTACTTACGAACTGCCCTGGTGAAGGTGCCTCTAGATTTGCGTAGCCGGGAAAAACATCATCAAGAACTTTCTTGATATCTGTGTAGTCTATCTTGGAGTTACGGTTCGGGTCGAAATACGTGGCCATGGAATATTTCGGGCTTAAGAGGATGAGTGTGCAATGTGTGTCACTGCACAGAACATGAAATGTTAGAGAAAAAAAAAGAACGATCTAAATCTAAGAAATCATATGTTACGGGGCGGTTAAGGGATGACTTACTCGGGAAAGTAAGCCACAAGGAAGTTATCCTTATCTGGGTTTGCCAGAATGACGTCTTCGAGGTGTGAACTCGAGACTTGGCAGTCCCCAGCGCTGCTCAAGAGCTTGTCACGCATGTAGAAGGGGTCGACGATCACGATGTCCGGGGTCTTGTCTCTAATGATCCGCATCTCCATACTCAGCGAAAACAGCCGAACGAAGGTGTAGTGCAGCGGATGAAGGTTAAACATAGCAAAGATGTCATCAAACCGTAGGACGATCATACCCCTGATGTCGCCATCCACAAAGCCCTTGCCCTCTGGCACCTTGGCCACGAAAACCGGGTATGCCACATCATTCTCTGTGAGACGCCGCTTCTCCAAAGAAAGAACACTGTCATGCAGACTCCGCATAGCACCGGTTGCAGCATTGAGCATATTTGTCGGTAGCATCGCCCTACCCGCCACATGCACCCTCCTCGAGATATCCTTAGGTGAAGGTGGCCCGTCCTGAGCACAGATCATACTCGGTGCCGGCTGGCTCGCACTGGCGCCCTTTTTAGTCTGTCGTTTCCGGCCCTTCTTCTTGATCTGCTGTAATGGGACTGAGTTCTGCTCACAGACCGCCTTCTTGAGCATGTTGGGGCTGATAATATTTGGCACCTCCGCTATCTGAGGCTCGGTGAAGGCGGCAGCTGGAGGCGTCTCCTGAGAACTGAACGCCAGACGACGCCTGTTGCAATTGGGTTTCTCCGCTGTACCAGCTAGATCACGGTCATCTTGTTTGGGTTCTTGAGAAGGAGGCCCGTAGAACTTGTCACGGTACCCATGTTCGGCAAAGTACTTATCGACGTTGGTAAATGTACCATCGTCATTGTCGTCGTCGTCCGGATCCTGTGCCGTATGCATGTCTGGATCCTGTGCCATAGGGATGTCCGGCATGTCCGGTAGTGTTGCGGCGTTCTTGTCATGGCTTGGCGCCGACACGACTGGCGGTCTTGTCTGTGGGGTGGTGTCCCCCGCCCCCAAACGAATCTGGCTCTTCGGCCAAAGCAGGGGCCAGCTTACGCAGGCGCTGAGGGTCATCTCATCTTCTTCATGGGCCTCAGCGGGTCGAATCAGAGGTAACAGCTCATCGCAGCCTGGCAGCACCCGAACCACTTCAACCCTATACATTGTGGGTGGCATCGGATTACCATGGAACACGAGGTTGCCCGGTTGAACGATTCTGCCCTTGGCGACATCGACCAACTCGCCGCCACGAAGTGCAGGAGAGTGCAAGGAACGTCGGCGGCGCCCTGCGAAAACATGTAGGGCTTCAGGGATGCCCAGCCAAAGGCAAGGAGATGAAGTCCTCGGCTAAGAGGCTTAGTTACCGTGATGCCGTCGAGCTCGGCTAATGTCGAGGCACCGCCAACGGCGGGCGTGCAACTGACGGAGGGGCCGCTTGCTGGCGAGGTGCCGGCCGGCATACACCTGGGTGCATTAAGCTCCAATGCCGGCGTCAGAGACACCAATACCGCCGCCGCTGGAGACACCAATGGCGCCGCCGCCGTTGACACCAATACCGTCGCCGCCGGAGACACCAATGGCGCCGCCTGCGCGTTGTGCGAGTTGCTGGCCGTGAAGCTGGGAATCGGGGGCGGCCCCTGTTGGCCACCCGCAATCCACATCGTTATCCCATGAATCAAGGTAGGCACAATGCCAGTGTGCGTCGATCCCAGTTGTTGTTGCACTTGCTCTTGGACCATCTCCGGAATCTGTGCCACCTGCGCCTTGAATGATTCAACCTTGCGCGACTGGCTTTCCGAGCTGGTCTTTTTCTCCTTTCGCCCACCAGCGGCATAGTATGATGACCATTTGTGGACAAGCCTTTGCCGGCCACACGACCAGCTGACGTCGGCTTATTGAGCTTATCCCTGTTTTTCATTACGTTCAACGCCCTATTCAAAGCGGTGTCGAAAAGGGAGCTCTGAGACGACCCCGCGCTACTGCTTTCTTTGTCCTGCGGAAGGAACGTGAACCATTTTGAAATATTGGGGATTAATTAGAATGCAACCATATGGAGCTAATTACGCGGGGGCGTATTCCTTACCAGAACAAGCTCAAGCTCCTTGGTCTTCGGATCCGTGGTAAGCTCCTTTGTTACCGGGTCCTCCTTGTACCGGGCCTGAGAAAGTTCCTGGTCTGCTTGTCACTGTATTTCTCGAAGTGGGGCGGTAGGCCTTGCTCGGCACGCTCCGCGTCCTCCTTGTCCCATACAGGATCCTCCACTCTGTAACCGCCAGGACCGAGTTGGTGGACCCCTATGTTCAACTGCCGCATTTCTTTCCCCCACTGACTTGATTCGGAGGTTGCGGGGATCTTGCACTTGATCTTGAACTCCTTGTAGTCATCTTCACTAATCAAAGGATATTTTGCCTTGATCTTCTCATAACTATCACCTTTGTCAATCATTGCCTTCACCATGCTTTTCCAAGTAGACAGGGCCATGCTCATCCTCGTGAGGGCGGCACCGTTCACTTTATTACCCGAGAGGCGTGTGTTTGCGAACTCAGCGGGGAACTTGTATCGTTCGTGCAGCTTCGTGAAGAGGACGCTGCGCAAATTCCCTTGGTCCTTATGCCTTAGGTTCTCGGTGTTGATCGAGGCGGTGCTCCGGAGAATGCACCTGAGCTGAATCGAGTACCCCTTGACTACGTGTTTGGGCACCGTCGGATGCCCGTCGGAGTTCACTTCAGTAAATTCCTCCCTGACGGTGCCGAGCATGTTCGGGCGCTGGTCCTTCTGTTGCCTCTTCGGTTTGCTACCATCTGTGTGTGCGCCACCATCATCAGTGGTGGCATCCGCGGCACCATCATCAGTGGTGTCATCCCTGATGCCACTAGGGGTTGTGCAGTCAGGATCGGTGTCTTCCGCGGCGTCCTCGTAGCAGTGAGGTTCTTCCTCCAACTCCTGGGACAGCTCCTAGAATTGCTTGCCGCCCTAACCGCTGGCCTCATCGTTGTGGGCCATGTTTCACTCTAAATAGGAAAAAAGTTTGGTCAAAAAGTTGGTTATTGTCAAGGAACAAGATCATGGTCTCATCATTTAGGGTTTGTCGACACCGAGGCATCCTAAAAGCTAAGCTTTTATCATTTAGGGTTTGTCGATGCCGAGGCACCCTAAAAGCCTAAGCGTACATCATTTAGGTTCTCATCAACACCGAGGCACCCTATAGAAGCCAAGTTAAGTTTTCATCATTTAGGGTTTATCGTTGCCGAGGCACCCTAGGTTGGGCCTAATCACATGGCACTAATCACTTGGCTCTATTGCCACCTATGTTGGGTTTATCATCTAGGGTTTACCGATGCTAAGGAGAATTCTAAGTTGGGCCCAATCACTTGGCTCTATTGCCACCTATGGTTTAATGCAGCAAGAATGGCAGGGCAGTTGATCCTACTTAACTAAGTACTAAGATACCCCGGCCCATGCATTAGTCGCAAGTACCCCATATGTCCTATTTTTAGCAAAGTCATGCTAAAATTCACGGAAAATTTTAGCATGACCTTTGCTGAAAATAGGACATATGGAGTACCCAAATTTGCCGGAACGGAAGTTAATCGACATTCCGGCAAACTCAAGAGCCTCTCGGGGTACCTGCAAATTCATCACGACACAATGGTCGGAGACAAAACCCAGCAACTTTACAAGTCTTTCACAAATTTGTTTGCAAGTTCTGATATGTAATAAAGATGAGCCTCAAGATACAACACATCAAGCATGGAAAACAAGTCAAACGTTTGAGATATCGAGTTTCAAGACATTATACTGCAATTCACTCATAAAGCCAGGATTAAATGTGCATAACTACCACTGAGAAAATAATAGGTTTCATCTTCTCATGCATAAACTGCATATCCAGAAGGCACATAGCTAGAAAGGGTGAAAATTAGATGGACATTAACCTGTCCAGTTTTTCAATATGGGATTGCTAAACATCACACATAACAGTACCACCCAAACTTTGAGCTAGCATATAGAGAGCAATGCCATTTTTTGCAACATCAAAACTGAAAAATCAATACACTTTCTAGCATAAGACTAATCTTTTCACCAATGAGCCAAGATAAAAACGAATTAGCCTGCTGTTCTTAGACCTAGATTCTAGATGAATTCTATAAGCAAGTGAATCCAGGAATAAAATCATGTATTCTTTACGTTTGACTACCAAGGTCGAGACTTGCCACAACAAAGGGAGGAGTAGGTCTGGACAAAAGGAGACACGATGCCCGGATGAAGAACAAACCCACGACACGATGGCCAATCGACCCTGCGAAATGAGGTGAACAGAGCAGCAACAGCAGGTCAGCAAGATTTCTACAAGTAGGCAACCTAGGATGACCAAAGAGAAGACTAGCAATTAGTCTAAAACTTTTATGCACAGGGAACACTACCCTTAGTCTGAAACTGTGAGGAGCAAGAGCAAGTAAATTAAACAGTACTGAAACATGGTCATCTCTCGTACAGAGGTGAATCTAGATATGCCATCTCCCTTTACAGATGTAGAACTTTCTTTCTTTCTCTCATTTATGCCCAGCTTAAGGCCAGCAGTAGCAAGGAACAGCGGCAAGCAGCAGCAAGCGGCAAAGCAATCAGCCTTAGCCAGCAGCGGTAACAAGAGCAAACAACAAAGCATGTTCTGGTTATGTGGGGCTTCTAGGCACATCACTGAGTTTGTTCTAGCAAGCGACAGTTTTATGTGAGCTATATGTGGTTCATAGCTGAATGTGATCATACTTCAAACTTTTAATAGTATGGGTGGGAAATCTGATGGTCGAATAGCGATTGACTTTGGCAAAAATCAGCGGCTAGTTGAATTGCTTAATTTCAGAACTGAAGCTAATCTCTCGGCTAACCGAATTGCTTACTGCTACTGTGGATGAAAGATTGCAGCAAGAGAGCAAGCAAGCAACTCAGCACAAAACAGATGCAACCTAACTAGTCTCATTTCAAGTACTTAGTACCAAGCAGCAACAACAAACAGGCACGGCGCAGGGAACAAATTACTACAACAAATTTCCATGAACTGTACTGTCAGCAAAAAAACCCTGCTAGAATTACAACAACTACACTGAACCTATTTCAAAAAGATAGAGAATGAACACATAAAAAGAACACTACATATACTCATCTATTTTCCTTAGTTTTTTTTAAAAAAGGGACCAAAAAATGGACAAACATGAACTGCAGCTACTGATATGGTCTACTACCAAACATAAACTGCAGAAAAAAGAAAAAGGAGAGGGAAGTGGTTAGGGTTCAAACCCAATACATTAGGTGTACCTAATGCACATGGAGTACTAATTCTTCATGTTTGCTAGGCACTACTCCCACAATTTTTTGAACCTAATTTGACCTAAATTCGAGAGGGACTTGACCTAAACCTAGCAAAAGAGAGAATAAGAGGGCATGGCCGGGAGGGAGGAGAGGAGGAAGAGAGGAGAAGAGAGGCAGAGGGAGGAGGGTTACCTGACCACGATGAGGTGGTGGCCGGAGCGGAGATGACGGAGGGCGGAGACGGCGAGCTTGGGGGAGGCGGGGATAGACGGCGGGGAGGTCGCGGGCCTCCTCTCCTGGTGGACGTGGGGCCTCCTCTCCTGGTGGACGTGGGGAGGCTCCGAGGCGAGGGAGGCGGCGCTCGGGAGGGAGGCGGGGCTCAGGGGGAGGCGGCGGGGGGGCGCGGGCGGCTGCGGCGAGGTTAGGTCGAGTGGGGGATCTCGCGAGGGAGGGAGAGAGGCCAGAGGGGAATAGGTGGAGTGGGAGAGGATGAGCAATGGCGCACCTCCCCCTAGTGCACCATAAGTACGATGACAGCAATGGCGCACCTCCCCCCGGTGCGCCATTAGTAATTTTTTTATTACAGTTCGAGCACTCAGGTTATATTCCACCTAACCGTATCCAAAACAGAACACATACACTAGCCCGACTGGTTAGCACGCAGCACACACACTGGGAGGTCCTGGGTTCGATTCCTAGGCTCCCCAATTTTTGTTTTTATACATTTTTTCTTTGCACATATCTTTTTATCCATGCATCCAAATATAACATGTCACATATGCTAGATGCTCAGAATTTCATGTAGAAAAATTGTAAGTGCATCTAGTGCCACCCCTAGTTGGTTTTGGAGTATTGACGACAAACCTAGTTGAGGGACTAATGTGTTTGTGAGAATTGCAGGATAACACAGGTAGAAGTCCCTCATTGATTCGGTTTTCCTACCAGAGATGACCCCTAAAAATGTATGAAGACATTGATGTCAAAGGTGGTATATGAAGATATTCTCATTGAAGACTATGACAAGAGAAGACATCGCATGAAGCCTATGGAGCTCGAAGACTTAGATCTTTCGTAGTTCTTTTCTTCTTTGTTGAGTCATAGGAACCACCGTACTGTTAAGTGGGGTCCAAGAGAACCAGTCAGAATGACTGAAGTGATGCTTAACCAAAACCTATGTCTTCGAGTGAAGACTATGAGAGCGAATCTTGTCCAGAGTCGGACAAGTCAGCTTTGCTTGTAGCCCAAGTAAAGTTGCCGTGTGTGTTTGAAATCTGACCGTTGGAACACGTGTCAGTTCCTTAGTGACCCAGGGTCATTTCGGACAAATCAGGTCGGGTTGCCTAGTGGCTATAAATAGCCCACCCCCTACAACCATAAACGGTTGGCTGCTCAGAGTTAGAGTACGGCTTTTGTCGTTTGAGAGCAACCCACCTCGAAGCCTTTGAGAGAGAATTCCTTGCGAGGATAAAGCCCTAACCACCCAGAGCCAAAGAGTGTTAGGCATCACTTAAGTCTTCTTGTCTGTGTGATCTGAAGACTTATTACACTTGAGGACTGTGAATCCTCCAGCCGGTTAGGCGTCGCGTTCTGAGCATCCAAGAGACATTGTGGATCGCCGGTGAACGAAGTCTGTGAAGGTTTGGGAGTCTACCTTGAAGACTTACCAGAGTGATTGGGCGAGGTCTGTGTGACCTTAGCTCAAGGGGAATACGGTGAGGACTGGGTGTCCTGAGCTGCGTGTTCAGGACTGGGTGTCCGGGACTGTGTGTCCTCAGGTTTAAATACCTAGCCGCCCTAACCAGACGTACAGTTGTCACAGCAACTGGAACTGGTCCAACAAATCATTGTCTTCAACGAGTCACTGGTTTCATCCTTCCCTTCCCTTTACTTACTGTTGGTCCTTGTGAAGTCATTGTATGATTGCACTATCTTTTGTCTTCACTGAGTGACTGCGTGTTCTGTTTGGCTTCATAATATCTTCCTACCTGATCCTTACTACATAGCTGCTATTAGTCATTGTGCTTTCACTTCATTGAATACTTGACTATGGTTTGCCTAGTGTAGTCTACCTTCCGCTGCATGGTAATAGGTTTATTTCTATCGTTTGTCTTCGAAACTTCCACGTTTTGAAGACTTTCATAAAAATCGCCTATTCACCCCCCCTCTAGTCGATATAACGCACTTTCAATTGGTATCAGAGCAAGGTACTCCCTTGTTCTGTGTGATTCGGTTTAACCACCTGGAGTTTTAGCTATGTCGACTGCAGGGATAATTAAAGTCTCCGCTGCGTGCCCCGTCTTCGATGGAACTGAATATCCCTACTGGAAGAATAAGATGCGCATGCATCTTGAAGCCATTGACGTCGACCTATGGTATGTCGTCAAGAACGGCGTTCCCAAGGCTGGAGAAGGTGTCACTGCTGCTGACGTCAAGAAGTTCATTCAACTGGACTCGACTACCAAGAATATCGTCTGTGGTCATCTGACCAAAGGACAGTATGGCCGTGTGAGTGCTTTGGAAACATCTAAGCTAGTCTGGGACTGGCTCTCCAAGGTCAACGAAGGCGTCTCAACCCAGAGAGATCAGAGAATCAGTGTCCTTCGCAACCTCTTCAACCGCTTCAAGAGAAATGACAATGAGAATGTCCAGCTCACGTTTGATCGACTCACTGACATCACAAATGAGCTTCAAGCCCTCGGCACTACTGAGGTCACCAAGCATGAAGTCGTCAAGACACTCCTGAGATCACTTGACAGTTCGTTTGACACCCTAGCCCTGATGATTCAAGAACGTCCTGATTTCAAGACACTCGATCCGTCTGACATACTTGAGAGGCTCAACACACATGAGTTTCAGCTTTCTGAGAAAAGAGATATCTACGGTCCCAAACTATGGGCGAACTCGTGCCTTGAAGGCAAAAGCTGTCTCCTCATCTGAAGAAGAATCTGACAGCAGTTCTGATGATCCTGAAGACATTGGAAAGGAACTTGCTATGCTTGTGAAGAAGTTCCAAAAATTCACCAAGAAGAAAGGCTTCAGAAAGTCTTCACGATCAAGCTCAAGGAATGATGAAGCTTCTGCTCATGACTACAAGAAGAAAACATGCCACAAGTGCAAGAAACCTGGCCACTTCATCTCTGAGTGTCCGCAGTGGGACAATGAGAACAAAAAGAAGAAGAAGAGCAAGGAATATGACTCTGACGACAAGAAGAAGAAGAAATACTCAAAGTCTTCTTCCAAGTCTTCCTCAAAGTCTTCATCACACAAGAAGAGCTCATCTGGCAAGGCACGTGCGTTTGTTGGCAAGGAAATGGATTCAGAGGAGGAGTCCGCTTCTGAGGAGGCGGAGGTGGAGTCTGAGGAGGAGTCCGATTCTGGCGTTGCAAGTCTGGCTACAGCATACGTTGCCAAGTCCATCTTCAACACTGAAGACAATGACTTCATCACCGACACCGATGCAAATGACAAGGACTACTCCGCTCCTACCTACTGCTTCATGGCACGCGGTGCCAAGGTAAACACACGCACTACTCACTATCAAACATCTAGTGAAGATGACTCTGATTGTGGTTCAAACCCAGCTACAAAACACTTGCTAAAATTGCAACTGAACAACAGAAAGCTATGGAACATATTCAAAAACTGTTAGACAAAAGCGATGATCTGTTAGACGCTGAAATGACTCGATCTGAGTCCTTAATTGAAGACATAAAAAATCTTCACGTTAAGTATGAGGAACTTGAAAGTCGTCATGAAACGCTCTCAACAACTCATGAAAAGCTTTCCTATGATTATCTTCAAAGGAAGCAAGATCTTGAGAAATTGAGAGCGGCTCATGAAGATCTTCAAAAGGAAAACGAGTCACTTCGCGCCGAACAGATCAGTTCCGCTCAGGAAGGATTTGAACCACCATGTCTTAAATGCATTGAGCGTGATAATGCTACTTCTGTTGCTGAATGTTCTACTGCTGCTACTGTTGCAATATCTTCAACTGTTGATGTGGGAACTAACCCCTCTGCTGAGGATACCACTGCTATTGCTGATGAGAATGCTAGGTTGAAGACATTGCTTGAAACAGGGATGTACAAAAGTCTTAAAGGGCATCAGACACTATGTGATGTCCTCAAAAGGCAGATTCCTGAACCGAAACCCGAGGAAAGAGGGTGTTGGGTTCGTAAGGAAAATGAATGCTGATGGCTCTTACTGGAAACCTGAGCAGTACCCCAAAACCACATGGGTTGCTGCAAAGGAACCTTCAGCAGATCCATCCAATCTATCTGGCTTCACTTGTGCTAACCCCATTGTCATTGATGAATCCTTTGATGCAAACTATAAACTGTTTAAGAATCAGAATGGTGAAGTGTTTGCCAGGTATATTGGTACTAACTGCAGGAATGGGCCGCCTATGAAGAAGATCTGGGTGCCGAAAAAGTGTTTGGAAAATCTTCCTGTGAATGTCATCATGACACCACAGGTGAAGAAGACAAACCCCAGACCACAGGCTTCATACGGTCCAAAGGCTTCATACAGACAGAGGACTCACCTGAGTCGCACTAACGCAAATGTTTTGCAGGGAAACCATACTCAGGCCTATGAATATGAGCGCGGTTCATCAAACCGCCATGTTCATAAGACCAAGAACTATTCTGCTTATTCTTATGAGTACTATTGTCCGCCTGCAAGACTTTTTGCTAGGGCTCCAAAGCCAAAGTTCTCAGATGCTGCACTTAGACTTATTGCTTCTAAGCCACCCTTGAAGATGTGGGTGGCTAAGAAAGCTTAACTCTCTTTTGCAGGGAAAGGTCTCCAGCAGAAAACCAAAATCGTCTGACGCTATTGCTGGGGACCTTAAACATCTTGTAGGGCGCAAGATCAAATGCCCGAATGGTCTTACTATGTACTTCGTTCCTGAATCGCTTGCTACTCTCCCTATCAGTCCTAATCTGGATCTAAGCTTTCATAACCCACTGGTTCGTCAAATGTTTTTGCTTCACAATTCTCTTCGTGAAGCCTATCCCCCTAACTGCACTGTAGGGTACGACACCAGCGTCTTCAGAATGGATTATTGATAGTGGGTGTACCAATCACATGACTGGCAAAAGAAGCCTTCTTATGGACTCAACCTTACGTCCATCCGACAAGAGTCACATCACATTTGCTGACACTGGTAAAAGTAAGGTATTGGGTCTAGGTAGAGTTGCAATCTCAAAGGATCAACACATGGATAAAGTCATGCTTGTTGAATCCCTTGGCTTCAACTTAATGTCTGTCTCAATGCTTTGCGATTTGAACATGATCGTAATGTTTGGAAAATATCGTTGCCTTGTTCTAATGGAATCTGACAAGTCTCTAGTGTTTGAAGGGTATCGGAAAGATGATTTGTACGTGGTAGATTTCTCAGCAGGACCACAGCTTGCCGTATGTCTTCTAGCAAAAGCTTCAGAATGCTGGCTCTGGCATCGGAGGCTAGGGCATGCTGGCATGAGGAACCTCCACACCCTTGCAAAGAAGAAGCATGTCATAGGCATCGAGGGCGTCAAGTTCAAGAAAGATCACTTATGCGGTGCCTGTGAAGCAGGAAAGATGACGAGGGCCAAACATCCCTCGAAGACAATCATGACAACTACTCGACCCTTCGAACTGCTCCACATGGATCTTTTCGGTCCCACTCATTACTCAACTCTTACTACTACTGCTTGTCTCTATGGCTTTGTCATTGTTGATGATTATTCTAGATATACTTGGGTGCACATAATCCTCTACAAGACTGAAGTGCAGGATGTCTTCAGACGCTTCGCCAATCGAGCAATGAACAACTATGGCGCCAAGATAAAGCACATCAGAAGTGACAATGGCACTGAATTCAAGAACACTGGCCTTGATACATATCTTGATACTTTGGGCATCACACATGAATTCTCAGCCCCGTACACGCCACAGCAGAATGGCGTCGTCGAACGCAAGAACAGAACACTCATTGAGATGGCCCGAACGATGCTTGATGAATACAAGACTCCAAGAAAATTCTGGCCTGAAGCCATTGATACTGCATGCCATACAATCAATCGTGTTTATCTTCACAAGCTTCTGAACAAGACATCTTATGAGCTCCTTACTGGCAAGAAGCCAAATGTCAGTTACTTCAGAGTATTTGGCGCCAGGTGCTGGATCAAGGATCCACATCACACTTCAAAATTTGCACCAAAAGCACATGAGGGTTTTATGCTTGGATATGGAAAGGATTCGCACTCCTACAGAGTCTTCAATCTCTTTCATTATAAAGTGGTTGAAACAGTGGATGTGCGGTTCGATGAGACTAACGGTTCACAAAGAGAGCACCTGCCAAATGTGCTAGATGAAGTTCCATCCAGTGAATCAATCAAACTAATGGGAACTGGAGAAATCATACCCTCTGAAGCTCAACCTGAAGAGGAACTTATCATCTCCGCACCTGATCAACCTGAAGACAATGCTCAGCCTGAAGACAATCCCTCTAACAATGACAATGATCAGCAAGAGCAAAATCTTCGCCCTGTACATCCTCGTGTTGCCAATGAAGTGCAGATTGAGAGAATAATTGATAGCATCAATGCACCCGGTCCGCTCACTCGTTCAAGGGCAACTCAGCTAGCAAATTTCTGTGGGCACTTCGCATTCGTCTCAATAACAGAACCCAAGAAAGTTGAAGAAGCCTTCATGGAACCTGAATGGATTCAAGCTATGCAAGAAGAGCTTCAACAGTTTGAGCTGAATAATGTATGGGAACTGGTTAAGCGTCCTGATCCTCGGAAGCACAATATAATAGGCACCAAATGGATATACCGCAACAAGCAAGATGAGCATGGTCAAGTTGTCAGAAACAAAGCTCGTCTCGTTGCTCAAGGATATACTCAAGTGGAAGGGATTGACTTCGATGAAACATTTGCTCCTGTGGCTCGACTTGAAGCCATACGCATACTGCTGGCCTATGCAAATCATCATAACATACTTCTATATCAAATGGATGTGAAGAGCGCTTTTCTCAATGGCAAGATTGAAGAAGAAGTGTATGTTGCACAACCGCCTGGCTTTGAAGATCCAAAACATCCTGACATGGTATACAAGCTCAACAAGGCACTGTATGGCCTCAAACAAGCCCCTCGGGCTTGGTATGACACACTCAAATACTTCCTGAAGAGCAAAGGCTTCATACCTGGTTCCCTCGACCCCACTCTCTTCACGAAGACATATGATGGTGAACTGTTTGTGTGCCAAATATATGTGGATGACATTATCTTCGGCTGCACCAATCAGAAGTACAGTGAAGAGTTTGGATATATGATGCAAGAGCAATATCAGATGTCCATGATGGGAGAGCTGAAGTTCTTCCTCGGTCTTCAAATACGACAGCAACGCAACGGCATCTTCATATCTCAAGAGAAGTATCTCAAAGATTGCCTGAAGAAGTTCGGTATGCAAGACTGCAAAGGCTTCACGACGCCAATGCCAGCCAAACATCATCTGGGTCCCGACGACAATGGTAAAGAGTTCGATCAAAAGGTATACCGCTCCATGATTGGTTCTTTACTTTATCTATGTGCATCTAGGCCAGATATTATGCTTAGTGTTTGCATGTGTGCTCGATTCCAAGCGGCACCAAAGGAGTCGCATCACTTAGCTGTGAAGCGAATTCTTCGATATTTGGCTCACACCCCAACTCTAGGATTATGGTATCCAAAGGGCTCAGAGTTTGATCTGGTTGGATTCTCGGATGCTGATTATGCTGGTGACAAGGTGGATCGCAAGTCTACATCAGGCACATGTCATTTTCTGGGACGATCACTTGTATGTTGGTCTTCAAAGAAGCAGAACTGTGTATCTCTCTCCACTGCTGAATCTGAATACATTGCTGCTGGATCTTGCTGCGCTCAGCTTCTGTGGATGAAGCAAACACTCAAGGACTATGGCATTCATCTGAAGCAAGTGCCACTCTACTGCGACAACGAAAGCGCCATCAAGATTGCCAACAACCCAGTTCAGCACTCGAAGACAAAGCACATTGAAATTCGTCATCACTTTCTCAGAGATCATGTTGTGAAGGAAGATATTGATATCATACACGTCAACACTGAAGAGCAATTGGCAGATATCTTCACCAAGCCCTTGGATGAGAAGAGATTTTGCAAGTTACGGTGTGAGCTAAATATCTTGGAATCCTCAAATGTCCTGTGATCAGGCACACATCCTAACACTTATGCATATTGATGACTTAGATGTGCAACACACGAAGTAAAGTATATCTTCAATCAATGAAGACATACATTCTAAGTGTGAATACATTAATGTGGAATTTGACTTCGGAGCGCCACGATAATTGTGCGCCGTGTCTGGGTCTAATACTTCCTATACGGTGGGTAACGCCACCACCAAAGGTTCTGTTTGAAGTGTTTCACTCATGGCGTTACATTTGCTATGTCTTCACATTTGGTTTGGCTTCAATCTCAACATGTCTTCATGATTATCTTCACTATGTTGATTATATATATATACTAGTGTTCTGTCCTCTACAGCATTCACTTATAGCTATGTCTTCTTGTTGAATCTTTTGAACTAAGTGAATGTGATCGGACCCTAACCTCTCTATGCTTTCTATCTCAAACTCTATCTCTCCAAATCATATGCATTCTATTGAAACTGTCAAATGTCTTCTCTGCGTCCTTGTCAGCAGAAGATACAGAGACAAACATTAAGTCCGTTTTCAATGCTCATTCCTTCACCTGAAACCCGGAGAAGTGGGAACGACCACCCGACAATCCAGGCGTGCGTGGGACGTGGAACATCCTCCGACATGCTGCATGATGGCCACGTGTTCCTCAGATGTGAATCGCCAGGGGCACCTGTGTAATAACACTGAGCCGCCCCTGTCCCTATAAATACATGCCTCACTACAGTCATTATCTCTTCTTCCACTCTCGCACGAACCCTAGCGCCACCGCTAGCCCTCGACGACGCCGGCGACAAAGTGCTTAGCTGCCGCAACCTCTCCGACGTTGTCTTCACGCCGACCGCGGACATCGTCTTCTCCGCCGTCGCTGTAGGTGTCCTCCGTCGCCAAGTTAGGGCATGGACGATCGGACTGCTCGGCCTCCTTTTCCACTCCGTCTAGCAGTTCTTCGTGTGGTAAATAAAACTTCCTTTTTACGGCCCCTTTGATCCTATAGATTCGTCACTTTCTACCACAAGCAGTTTCTGTTCACACAAGTTGGATCTATTTCATACTGCATCTCATAATATTCCAATTATATTCACTTATGCTTCACAAAGTAGTTAGATTCCTCACTTGTACTGATCTATGATTCGTACAAATCTGGAACCAACTCCTTATCTATGAGTGAATGTCTTCGCACGATGAGGTCAATGTCTTCTAAACTGATTTATCTTCAAAATCTTCTGAGAATGCATATGACCTCTTCCCCTTCCCTCGCACCTTAATGCTGTCACAGGTACATGTCCGTGGGAGAATCCCTTGGTTCTCATAGTCTGCATTCATTTGCAGAATTCTTACAGTATCACATAAATTCTCCCGAAGCCAGTTCCTGTTTGTCCAGCAAGCGAAAGCCTTTGAAGCCTTTGAACGTATTGAAGCCATTCAGTTTAAAGTTCATGGCTTCAGAGAAATCAGCAAGGAAGGGTGGCAGAAAGCGTCGAGGAGAAACATCAAGAGATCTGCCCGATGACCTCTCAGAGTTGTACAAGACAGATCCTAAAGAGGATTACAATCAGCGCAAGACACGAATCCAATGGATTCGACGCTATTGGGTAGAACAGTGGTTCAAGTACAGATTTGTGACAAAGGAATATGCTGAAAAGAATGCCATCAAGCGACCATGGGGAGACATCCTCTACAAAAATCTTCAACCCAGGTCCAGAGATGAAGCCATTGAACAAGGCTTCTTTCCCTGCATGGTCCGTGGACCACAGCCTGCGGATCCTGACCCATCATCACTGCTATGGTGTCATGATGATAATATGTTCAAGCGCAACTTCCAGTTTGCCCAGGACTCAGTGAAGCAGAACAAGAAGTCTTTAGGATTAGACTTCAACCCTGGTCCCTCTGCTCCCCGTGCCGATGGAACTCGCGAAGCTGAACCCAATCTTCTTGGGCCCTTCTACAACTTCGAAGGTCTCATCACTCATATCGTGGTTCAAGGGACAGCCGTGAATGAGCCTGCAGATGACACTGAATCAGATGAAGCGCCTGCAGCGCCGAAGCCAAAGAAACTAAAGCAGCCTAAAGCTTCAAAGTCTGCCTCTGCATCAAAAATCTCACGGGCGAGGCCACTGGCCACTTCACCTCCTAAAGACAGTGTGCAGTCTGAAGATTTGTCACGCATCTCCAAGCCCCAGAAAGTCAAGATGCCTCTACCACACACCGGCCAAGAACTAACAGCTGCTGCCATTCTGTGCAACGATGCCATCGATCTGTCCAGTGATGAAGATCTTGCAGATGACGCTCTTGAGCAACTGATCAAGAGCAAAGAAGAAGCAGAAATCTTCAATGATCTGCCTCTCTTTGACGTGGCAATCATCCACAACTTCACTGATGAGTGGTTTGACACGCCCAACCTCAGCTTCGAAGATCTGCAACTTCCAATTGGCCTCAGTGATGCCTTCCATGGCGCCATTGCTTCAGAATTAGCTATCACCAGCGCATTGCTGAACTGAAGCAAAAGATTGACTATGATAAAGCTCATTTCAAGAAGCATATGGCCAAGCTCAGCGTGCAAGAGGTGAAAAACTTCAAGATTATGTTGCACGAGCTTAAAGAAGCCTTTCTCAAGAAACGTGCAGAAGCTCAGGGTTCTCGTGAGCGCATGAAGAGCCTGGCTGACAAGTGTGTGCAAGGCTACAACGAGGCTGAGAAGCGCAAGGCCCTTGGGCGTCCGAGCATTGATCCCATGATGGCTGCTAAGCAGAAGAAGAAGCCCACTATGGCCGAACCCAATGCGCCAAGGCAGGAAGCAGATCACATTGTCTTCCCAACTAGCATGACTGGCTCGAAGCCAAAGGCCAGGTCAACCGCTTCAGAGCTGAAGAAGACGAGGACTGCTAAGGCTGAAGCCAGAAAGAGGAAACATCCTGAAGCCTCTGCTACAGCTCCCTCCAAGAAGAAGCGGAAGACCAAGAAGGAACGGGCTGCTCCCACAGAGCCCTTAATTGTTGAACCCAGCTCCATGGTTCACCCAGCTACTGAACATCAAGAGCGTCAACTGACTGTCCATGAGCCTGCTTTCACAGAGGCTCATGAAGCTGAAGACTTTCCAGCAGCTGATCGCACCGCTGCTGAAGACATCGCTCACCAAGACCATGTTGAAGATGATGCAGTTCTTCCTCAGATCGAGCACCAACAGGTATGATCGCCTGTGCTAACGCACCGCGAACTCATCAGCATTGGTCGTCCTCTGACGCCAATTGCTCAGGATGCATCATGGGCTGATCGCCCACAAGCACAAGAGGAAGATGACTTTGAGGCCCAGCCAACTCCAACTCCCAGGCGTCGCCAGCGTTACGCAGGCTTCGCAAAGGACCAAGGCCTCCAGTCTCCGAGTCTGAAGCTAAAGCTGCTGAAGACATTCCGGCTGCATCAGCCGATGAAGAAGAAACCCCAAGAGTTGCTACACCCCCGTCTCACCAAGAAGCTGTTCTCGAGGAGAACGTGACTGTAACCGACCCTCCAGCTCATCAAGTGGAGGTTGAGAATCTTGAGGCTGCCACCGACGCCACTGACGCTATCATGGCTGAAGCCAATGTGGAGCCTACACCAACCCAAGCACCAGAAGTCAACGAAGCCAATGATGCTACTGCTTCTGTTCCTGCACCTGCTGCTGGTCCTCAGTTTGACTATCATGTTGAGCACAGGCCTCAGGTACAGAAGCCAATTCCAAGGTTGCCCAGGTTTCCAGGTCCTGCATCAGCACCTGGATCCTTCAATGTCAATGGCTTCAAAGCAGACAACACTTTCTTCAATAGCTCCAAGAACCCCTACTCAAGGGAAAGAATATCTTCTGATCGGTTCTGGAGCTATCCGCAGCGAAGCTATTACTCCTGCATTCTGTACAATCAAGGTCGCATCTTCCCACATAAGCGTCTTGACATCAAAGCAATAGCTGGTCTGCCCTGTCTGGAAGAAGCTCTGGATTGCTTCAAAGAGGTTGGTTTGTTGCCGTTTGTCACCGACCAAGAGCACTGGAATGAAGAGTTGCTGCTCCAATTCTATGCCACACTTCACATCCGTGGGTACAACAGAGATCCAAAGACTTGGGTCCTGGAGTGGATGACAGGAAATGTTCATCATGAAGCCAAAGCCTTTGATATCATTGAGCTCACTAGTCTGCCCACTCCTGGCGATCTCTACGAACCTAGCTGTCAGCTTCACAGTGCAGCTATGGAGAGCATCTTTCAGAAGCCTGAACCAAACATGAGTCAGATGCTCAGTATGATGAAGCCATTGCCACAAGATGCTGCATATCCTAAGGAGTTCTCTGTTGAAGACCTTAAGTATCTGCCAAGGACTATTTATCACATCATAAGGCGAACTCTCTGGCCCATCAAAGGACATTCTCCACATGCCAAGCTGGAAGGTGCAATGAAGACTTTGGTCTTCTATATTCTTCATGGAAAATGCTTCAATGCACAGGACTTCTTCATCCGCAAACTTGCTGCATCAGGCTCTGATCTTTTTGGCTTGAAGTTCTATGCTCCATGGATAATGCGGCTGATTAAACTCCACTCCGCTAACTCATATCAGCCATCTGCCCGCAATCATCGGATCTTTCTGCCTGATGTGGATATGTCCGTTGAAGCCATTTATCCTGAGCCTGCCAAGGAGCCTCTTAGTCTTCAGAATGCGGAGCATCAAAGTTTCTCTTAGAACATTGAAGGAGTTGAAGTAGTCACCCGTGTTTATCCTTTGGCTGGAACTACACGTGCACCTCATCGTGCCCTTACTGAAGCCACCGAAAGCACTATTGCCCAACGACCCAAGAAGCGATCTCGTGTTCATAATGACTGAGAGCTTCTGGTGGCTCTTCATCAGAAACAGGATAGGCATCATGACTGGCTGAAGCGCCAAATGCAAAGCCTCTTGGTGGATGTCAACCGCATTCGCAATCTTGCCACCAAAAATGCCTTTGTTGCCCATGAAACCTCTCGACGCACATGGAAAGGGCTTATGCTTATGTGCTCTGAAGTTTGACTCCACACCTCCTCGAAGGGCAGTGCTGCGACGAACTCCATCTCTTGAAGACTCTGAGTTCTCTTCCTCTGCTGCAACTGTGAATGCCAGAGTGATCGAGGACGAAGACGATGCTACATCACCGCCACCTCCTTCAGCATGCTTCGACACTGCTCCAAGTTCTTCTGCACCACCGAACACCACCGACGACCCTGCTGCTTCACCTACTCTTCATGGGAACGAATAGATGCTCTATGTCTTCAAACCTTTTTGGTCCTTACTGACAAAAGGGGGAGAAGCATATGAGTTTGATAGTCTTCAAGCGGGTCCACATGGGCGGTTGCTTTATATTTGGCCTCGTGTTTACAACTCTCG